>NW_028124269.1:0-44241 GCF_965194825.1 Balaenoptera physalus | reverse complement strand
AACGACAGAGGATCTGCAGGAGCTGGTTTCTCGGTGGAAGGAGCCAAAACGCCTGCATTCCTAAGGTCTCTTTCAGAACTGCCAGACACTCTGCCGTCCTAGGCCTAAGAACTGGAAATTGTGACGGCATGGCAACACTTGGAATCCTAGGATGCAGTGGAAATGCGACTCTCAAACTGGATGGAAGAAGCTTCCAAGCATAGTGTTCTTCCATTTACCAAAGAGAACCCAAGTGTCTGAGGCTGGTAGCCTTGTTGCTGGAGAGAACTGGCATCCCCGTGGGCCTGTCGGTTAATTTCCTGTTTCTGACCCTCTAAGGAAACCCTTCCAAAAAGCCTTTGGAGCCGCTTAGAGAGAACAGCTGCGAAGTTGATGCACAGAACATTAACCTAGATTCCAGCCCTGGGTCCCAATCATCCATCTTTCTCTGGAGGTTACGTAGCCCACAGAGGGATTCAAGCAGGGAGTTTGCCTTATACAACTGACACATGAAACTGGGATGTGATGCAGGGCCACTCTCCTTGCCCTCACTCTACGTGGGCCGGAGAAGTTATCACGCAGCAGAATTCAACACCCTTCCTCTACACGTGTGTACCCAAAAGAAGTGCTGGGCAGTGGGTGTTCTCAGGCCAAGAGCAGTCCTTGTTCTGGGCTGCACCTGCTCTGTGGTTCAAAGGTTCTCTGACTCTGCTCCTTTGGAAGCATTTCAGGGCTGACGCTATCCCTGGGCTGCCAAAGCAAAGCGGCCTAGCGGCCTTTCACACTGAAGGCATGGGCTTGTTTCCCATTCAGAAAGTTATGTTGCCCCTCCCTGGCTGGAGGCGGGTAAGTTGTCACAATTTGCTCTGCCCCTGGAAAATGCAAGTGGGGGTCCTCGATTTGGGATTTCTGGTGAAACAACTTGCAGTCACAGGCAGCCTGAGTACCTTTCCTTTAGTGTGTTCCTAGCTAGGTAAACTCGGCCTTCGGAGGCAAGATGAGAGCAAACATGTTCAAGTTGTGGGGAAAGTCTTTGACCAATGACCAATATGCTTGTGCTTGTGCGAGGCTTAGGCAGGAGCTTTCCAACACAGGGTTTTGACCTTACCATAAGCCGTCCCTTTGGGCTGAAGCAGGCGGGGGTTCTGTATCACAGTCTGGGAAACAGGGCCTCAGGTGAGTCTGCCAACTGACTCCCTGCCCTCCGTCACAGCCAGCTGGGAAATTAGGGCAAGGCTGATGGAACCCTCTTACAACGAAATGTTTCTCTTCAGAATAGGAGATTTTGCTACCAGACTTCAGCTACTCCTCTCTCTCAGAGTTGGTTCGTGTGTGGACTAGGGAAAGCTCCTAGGGTCTCCAGCTATGAAGGGCTCTTTGCCCAGTTGGTTTCATCCGAGAAAGAGCCAGAGGGGCTGATCTCAACAAATAGGGCTGCACACCGTGAGTCCTTCGGGTAGGGCAGTCCTGATCCAATGTGCCACCTAAGGAATAAAAGCAAAGTTTCCTTGCCACAGGAAAAAACACCGAGGCCTGGTGTGTTCTCTATGAAATTGTGTGAGCTGGTGGGTGAGGCCTTTACTATATTGTGGAAAAGCTCGGGGTTACGGCTGTCTTTCTCCCTCTCTCAGTACAATACCCTGGTCTCAGCTGTTGGGGAATGCTGAGTGGGAGAGGCTGCCTCTCTGCCGGACTCAGAAGGCTTCTTTCCTTTAGGGCAATTCCGTTTGTGTCTTACCTCGTGGAGAAAGAAACAGGGCGCCTAGAGATATTCTACCATGAAATACCTAACGACAGAGGATCTGCAGGAGCTGGTTTCTCGGTGGAAGGAGCCAAAACGCCTGCATTCCTAAGGTCTCTTTCAGAACTGCCAGACACTCTGCCGTCCTAGGCCTAAGAACTGGAAATTGTGACGGCATGGCAACACTTGGAATCCTAGGATGCAGTGGAAATGCGACTCTCAAACTGGATGGAAGAAGCTTCCAAGCATAGTGGTCTTCCATTTACCAAAGAGAACCCAAGTGTCTGAGGCTGGTAGCCTTGTTGCTGGAGAGAACTGGCATCCCCGTGGGCCTGTCGGTTAATTTCCTGTTTCTGACCCTCTAAGGAAACCCTTCCAAAAAGCCTTTGGAGCCGCTTAGAGAGAACAGCTGCGAAGTTGATGCACAGAACATTAACCTAGATTCCAGCCCTGGGTCCCAATCATCCATCTTTCTCTGGAGGTTACGTAGCCCACAGAGGGATTCAAGCAGGGAGTTTGCCTTATACAACTGACACATGAAACTGGGATGTGATGCAGGGCCACTCTCCTTGCCCTCACTCTACGTGGGCCGGAGAAGTTATCACGCAGCAGAATTCAACACCCTTCCTCTACACGTGTGTACCCAAAAGAAGTGCTGGGCAGTGGGTGTTCTCAGGCCAAGAGCAGTCCTTGTTCTGGGCTGCACCTGCTCTGTGGTTCAAAGGTTCTCTGACTCTGCTCCTTTGGAAGCATTTCAGGGCTGACGCTATCCCTGGGCTGCCAAAGCAAAGCGGCCTAGCGGCCTTTCACACTGAAGGCATGGGCTTGTTTCCCATTCAGAAAGTTATGTTGCCCCTCCCTGGCTGGAGGCGGGTAAGTTGTCACAATTTGCTCTGCCCCTGGAAAATGCAAGTGGGGGTCCTCGATTTGGGATTTCTGGTGAAACAACTTGCAGTCACAGGCAGCCTGAGTACCTTTCCTTTAGTGTGTTCCTAGCTAGGTAAACTCGGCCTTCGGAGGCAAGATGAGAGCAAACATGTTCAAGTTGTGGGGAAAGTCTTTGACCAATGACCAATATGCTTGTGCTTGTGCGAGGCTTAGGCAGGAGCTTTCCAACACAGGGTTTTGACCTTACCATAAGCCGTCCCTTTGGGCTGAAGCAGGCGGGGGTTCTGTATCACAGTCTGGGAAACAGGGCCTCAGGTGAGTCTGCCAACTGACTCCCTGCCCTCCGTCACAGCCAGCTGGGAAATTAGGGCAAGGCTGATGGAACCCTCTTACAACGAAATGTTTCTCTTCAGAATAGGAGATTTTGCTACCAGACTTCAGCTACTCCTCTCTCTCAGAGTTGGTTCGTGTGTGGACTAGGGAAAGCTCCTAGGGTCTCCAGCTATGAAGGGCTCTTTGCCCAGTTGGTTTCATCCGAGAAAGAGCCAGAGGGGCTGATCTCAACAAATAGGGCTGCACACCGTGAGTCCTTCGGGTAGGGCAGTCCTGATCCAATGTGCCACCTAAGGAATAAAAGCAAAGTTTCCTTGCCACAGGAAAAAACACCGAGGCCTGGTGTTTTCTCTATGAAATTGTGTGAGCTGGTGGGTGAGGCCTTTACTATATTGTGGAAAAGCTCGGGGTTACGGCTGTCTTTCTCCCTCTCTCAGTACAATACCCTGGTCTCAGCTGTTGGGGAATGCTGAGTGGGAGAGGCTGCCTCTCTGCCGGACTCAGAAGGCTTCTTTCCTTTAGGGCAATTCCGTTTGTGTCTTACCTCGTGGAGAAAGAAACAGGGCGCCTAGAGATATTCTACCATGAAATACCTAACGACAGAGGATCTGCAGGAGCTGGTTTCTCGGTGGAAGGAGCCAAAACGCCTGCATTCCTAAGGTCTCTTTCAGAACTGCCAGACACTCTGCCGTCCTAGGCCTAAGAACTGGAAATTGTGACGGCATGGCAACACTTGGAATCCTAGGATGCAGTGGAAATGCGACTCTCAAACTGGATGGAAGAAGCTTCCAAGCATAGTGGTCTTCCATTTACCAAAGAGAACCCAAGTGTCTGAGGCTGGTAGCCTTGTTGCTGGAGAGAACTGGCATCCCCGTGGGCCTGTCGGTTAATTTCCTGTTTCTGACCCTCTAAGGAAACCCTTCCAAAAAGCCTTTGGAGCCGCTTAGAGAGAACAGCTGCGAAGTTGATGCACAGAACATTAACCTAGATTCCAGCCCTGGGTCCCAATCATCCATCTTTCTCTGGAGGTTACGTAGCCCACAGAGGGATTCAAGCAGGGAGTTTGCCTTATACAACTGACACATGAAACTGGGATGTGATGCAGGGCCACTCTCCTTGCCCTCACTCTACGTGGGCCGGAGAAGTTATCACGCAGCAGAATTCAACACCCTTCCTCTACACGTGTGTACCCAAAAGAAGTGCTGGGCAGTGGGTGTTCTCAGGCCAAGAGCAGTCCTTGTTCTGGGCTGCACCTGCTCTGTGGTTCAAAGGTTCTCTGACTCTGCTCCTTTGGAAGCATTTCAGGGCTGACGCTATCCCTGGGCTGCCAAAGCAAAGCGGCCTAGCGGCCTTTCACACTGAAGGCATGGGCTTGTTTCCCATTCAGAAAGTTATGTTGCCCCTCCCTGGCTGGAGGCGGGTAAGTTGTCACAATTTGCTCTGCCCCTGGAAAATGCAAGTGGGGGTCCTCGATTTGGGATTTCTGGTGAAACAACTTGCAGTCACAGGCAGCCTGAGTACCTTTCCTTTAGTGTGTTCCTAGCTAGGTAAACTCGGCCTTCGGAGGCAAGATGAGAGCAAACATGTTCAAGTTGTGGGGAAAGTCTTTGACCAATGACCAATATGCTTGTGCTTGTGCGAGGCTTAGGCAGGAGCTTTCCAACACAGGGTTTTGACCTTACCATAAGCCGTCCCTTTGGGCTGAAGCAGGCGGGGGTTCTGTATCACAGTCTGGGAAACAGGGCCTCAGGTGAGTCTGCCAACTGACTCCCTGCCCTCCGTCACAGCCAGCTGGGAAATTAGGGCAAGGCTGATGGAACCCTCTTACAACGAAATGTTTCTCTTCAGAATAGGAGATTTTACTACCAGACTTCAGCTACTCCTCTCTCTCAGAGTTGGTTCGTGTGTGGACTAGGGAAAGCTCCTAGGGTCTCCAGCTATGAAGGGCTCTTTGCCCAGTTGGTTTCATCCGAGAAAGAGCCAGAGGGGCTGATCTCAACAAATAGGGCTGCACACCGTGAGTCCTTCGGGTAGGGCAGTCCTGATCCAATGTGCCACCTAAGGAATAAAAGCAAAGTTTCCTTGCCACAGGAAAAAACACCGAGGCCTGGTGTTTTCTCTATGAAATTGTGTGAGCTGGTGGGTGAGGCCTTTACTATATTGTGGAAAAGCTCGGGGTTACGGCTGTCTTTCTCCCTCTCTCAGTACAATACCCTGGTCTCAGCTGTTGGGGAATGCTGAGTGGGAGAGGCTGCCTCTCTGCCGGACTCAGAAGGCTTCTTTCCTTTAGGGCAATTCCGTTTGTGTCTTACCTCGTGGAGAAAGAAACAGGGCGCCTAGAGATATTCTACCATGAAATACCTAACGACAGAGGATCTGCAGGAGCTGGTTTCTCGGTGGAAGGAGCCAAAACGCCTGCATTCCTAAGGTCTCTTTCAGAACTGCCAGACACTCTGCCGTCCTAGGCCTAAGAACTGGAAATTGTGACGGCATGGCAACACTTGGAATCCTAGGATGCAGTGGAAATGCGACTCTCAAACTGGATGGAAGAAGCTTCCAAGCATAGTGTTCTTCCATTTACCAAAGAGAACCCAAGTGTCTGAGGCTGGTAGCCTTGTTGCTGGAGAGAACTGGCATCCCCGTGGGCCTGTCGGTTAATTTCCTGTTTCTGACCCTCTAAGGAAACCCTTCCAAAAAGCCTTTGGAGCCGCTTAGAGAGAACAGCTGCGAAGTTGATGCACAGAACATTAACCTAGATTCCAGCCCTGGGTCCCAATCATCCATCTTTCTCTGGAGGTTACGTAGCCCACAGAGGGATTCAAGCAGGGAGTTTGCCTTATACAACTGACACATGAAACTGGGATGTGATGCAGGGCCACTCTCCTTGCCCTCACTCTACGTGGGCCGGAGAAGTTATCACGCAGCAGAATTCAACACCCTTCCTCTACACGTGTGTACCCAAAAGAAGTGCTGGGCAGTGGGTGTTCTCAGGCCAAGAGCAGTCCTTGTTCTGGGCTGCACCTGCTCTGTGGTTCAAAGGTTCTCTGACTCTGCTCCTTTGGAAGCATTTCAGGGCTGACGCTATCCCTGGGCTGCCAAAGCAAAGCGGCCTAGCGGCCTTTCACACTGAAGGCATGGGCTTGTTTCCCATTCAGAAAGTTATGTTGCCCCTCCCTGGCTGGAGGCGGGTAAGTTGTCACAATTTGCTCTGCCCCTGGAAAATGCAAGTGGGGGTCCTCGATTTGGGATTTCTGGTGAAACAACTTGCAGTCACAGGCAGCCTGAGTACCTTTCCTTTAGTGTGTTCCTAGCTAGGTAAACTCGGCCTTCGGAGGCAAGATGAGAGCAAACATGTTCAAGTTGTGGGGAAAGTCTTTGACCAATGACCAATATGCTTGTGCTTGTGCGAGGCTTAGGCAGGAGCTTTCCAACACAGGGTTTTGACCTTACCATAAGCCGTCCCTTTGGGCTGAAGCAGGCGGGGGTTCTGTATCACAGTCTGGGAAACAGGGCCTCAGGTGAGTCTGCCAACTGACTCCCTGCCCTCCGTCACAGCCAGCTGGGAAATTAGGGCAAGGCTGATGGAACCCTCTTACAACGAAATGTTTCTCTTCAGAATAGGAGATTTTGCTACCAGACTTCAGCTACTCCTCTCTCTCAGAGTTGGTTCGTGTGTGGACTAGGGAAAGCTCCTAGGGTCTCCAGCTATGAAGGGCTCTTTGCCCAGTTGGTTTCATCCGAGAAAGAGCCAGAGGGGCTGATCTCAACAAATAGGGCTGCACACCGTGAGTCCTTCGGGTAGGGCAGTCCTGATCCAATGTGCCACCTAAGGAATAAAAGCAAAGTTTCCTTGCCACAGGAAAAAACACCGAGGCCTGGTGTTTTCTCTATGAAATTGTGTGAGCTGGTGGGTGAGGCCTTTACTATATTGTGGAAAAGCTCGGGGTTACGGCTGTCTTTCTCCCTCTCTCAGTACAATACCCTGGTCTCAGCTGTTGGGGAATGCTGAGTGGGAGAGGCTGCCTCTCTGCCGGACTCAGAAGGCTTCTTTCCTTTAGGGCAATTCCGTTTGTGTCTTACCTCGTGGAGAAAGAAACAGGGCGCCTAGAGATATTCTACCATGAAATACCTAACGACAGAGGATCTGCAGGAGCTGGTTTCTCGGTGGAAGGAGCCAAAACGCCTGCATTCCTAAGGTCTCTTTCAGAACTGCCAGACACTCTGCCGTCCTAGGCCTAAGAACTGGAAATTGTGACGGCATGGCAACACTTGGAATCCTAGGATGCAGTGGAAATGCGACTCTCAAACTGGATGGAAGAAGCTTCCAAGCATAGTGGTCTTCCATTTACCAAAGAGAACCCAAGTGTCTGAGGCTGGTAGCCTTGTTGCTGGAGAGAACTGGCATCCCCGTGGGCCTGTCGGTTAATTTCCTGTTTCTGACCCTCTAAGGAAACCCTTCCAAAAAGCCTTTGGAGCCGCTTAGAGAGAACAGCTGCGAAGTTGATGCACAGAACATTAACCTAGATTCCAGCCCTGGGTCCCAATCATCCATCTTTCTCTGGAGGTTACGTAGCCCACAGAGGGATTCAAGCAGGGAGTTTGCCTTATACAACTGACACATGAAACTGGGATGTGATGCAGGGCCACTCTCCTTGCCCTCACTCTACGTGGGCCGGAGAAGTTATCACGCAGCAGAATTCAACACCCTTCCTCTACACGTGTGTACCCAAAAGAAGTGCTGGGCAGTGGGTGTTCTCAGGCCAAGAGCAGTCCTTGTTCTGGGCTGCACCTGCTCTGTGGTTCAAAGGTTCTCTGACTCTGCTCCTTTGGAAGCATTTCAGGGCTGACGCTATCCCTGGGCTGCCAAAGCAAAGCGGCCTAGCGGCCTTTCACACTGAAGGCATGGGCTTGTTTCCCATTCAGAAAGTTATGTTGCCCCTCCCTGGCTGGAGGCGGGTAAGTTGTCACAATTTGCTCTGCCCCTGGAAAATGCAAGTGGGGGTCCTCGATTTGGGATTTCTGGTGAAACAACTTGCAGTCACAGGCAGCCTGAGTACCTTTCCTTTAGTGTGTTCCTAGCTAGGTAAACTCGGCCTTCGGAGGCAAGATGAGAGCAAACATGTTCAAGTTGTGGGGAAAGTCTTTGACCAATGACCAATATGCTTGTGCTTGTGCGAGGCTTAGGCAGGAGCTTTCCAACACAGGGTTTTGACCTTACCATAAGCCGTCCCTTTGGGCTGAAGCAGGCGGGGGTTCTGTATCACAGTCTGGGAAACAGGGCCTCAGGTGAGTCTGCCAACTGACTCCCTGCCCTCCGTCACAGCCAGCTGGGAAATTAGGGCAAGGCTGATGGAACCCTCTTACAACGAAATGTTTCTCTTCAGAATAGGAGATTTTGCTACCAGACTTCAGCTACTCCTCTCTCTCAGAGTTGGTTCGTGTGTGGACTAGGGAAAGCTCCTAGGGTCTCCAGCTATGAAGGGCTCTTTGCCCAGTTGGTTTCATCCGAGAAAGAGCCAGAGGGGCTGATCTCAACAAATAGGGCTGCACACCGTGAGTCCTTCGGGTAGGGCAGTCCTGATCCAATGTGCCACCTAAGGAATAAAAGCAAAGTTTCCTTGCCACAGGAAAAAACACCGAGGCCTGGTGTGTTCTCTATGAAATTGTGTGAGCTGGTGGGTGAGGCCTTTACTATATTGTGGAAAAGCTCGGGGTTACGGCTGTCTTTCTCCCTCTCTCAGTACAATACCCTGGTCTCAGCTGTTGGGGAATGCTGAGTGGGAGAGGCTGCCTCTCTGCCGGACTCAGAAGGCTTCTTTCCTTTAGGGCAATTCCGTTTGTGTCTTACCTCGTGGAGAAAGAAACAGGGCGCCTAGAGATATTCTACCATGAAATACCTAACGACAGAGGATCTGCAGGAGCTGGTTTCTCGGTGGAAGGAGCCAAAACGCCTGCATTCCTAAGGTCTCTTTCAGAACTGCCAGACACTCTGCCGTCCTAGGCCTAAGAACTGGAAATTGTGACGGCATGGCAACACTTGGAATCCTAGGATGCAGTGGAAATGCGACTCTCAAACTGGATGGAAGAAGCTTCCAAGCATAGTGGTCTTCCATTTACCAAAGAGAACCCAAGTGTCTGAGGCTGGTAGCCTTGTTGCTGGAGAGAACTGGCATCCCCGTGGGCCTGTCGGTTAATTTCCTGTTTCTGACCCTCTAAGGAAACCCTTCCAAAAAGCCTTTGGAGCCGCTTAGAGAGAACAGCTGCGAAGTTGATGCACAGAACATTAACCTAGATTCCAGCCCTGGGTCCCAATCATCCATCTTTCTCTGGAGGTTACGTAGCCCACAGAGGGATTCAAGCAGGGAGTTTGCCTTATACAACTGACACATGAAACTGGGATGTGATGCAGGGCCACTCTCCTTGCCCTCACTCTACGTGGGCCGGAGAAGTTATCACGCAGCAGAATTCAACACCCTTCCTCTACACGTGTGTACCCAAAAGAAGTGCTGGGCAGTGGGTGTTCTCAGGCCAAGAGCAGTCCTTGTTCTGGGCTGCACCTGCTCTGTGGTTCAAAGGTTCTCTGACTCTGCTCCTTTGGAAGCATTTCAGGGCTGACGCTATCCCTGGGCTGCCAAAGCAAAGCGGCCTAGCGGCCTTTCACACTGAAGGCATGGGCTTGTTTCCCATTCAGAAAGTTATGTTGCCCCTCCCTGGCTGGAGGCGGGTAAGTTGTCACAATTTGCTCTGCCCCTGGAAAATGCAAGTGGGGGTCCTCGATTTGGGATTTCTGGTGAAACAACTTGCAGTCACAGGCAGCCTGAGTACCTTTCCTTTAGTGTGTTCCTAGCTAGGTAAACTCGGCCTTCGGAGGCAAGATGAGAGCAAACATGTTCAAGTTGTGGGGAAAGTCTTTGACCAATGACCAATATGCTTGTGCTTGTGCGAGGCTTAGGCAGGAGCTTTCCAACACAGGGTTTTGACCTTACCATAAGCCGTCCCTTTGGGCTGAAGCAGGCGGGGGTTCTGTATCACAGTCTGGGAAACAGGGCCTCAGGTGAGTCTGCCAACTGACTCCCTGCCCTCCGTCACAGCCAGCTGGGAAATTAGGGCAAGGCTGATGGAACCCTCTTACAACGAAATGTTTCTCTTCAGAATAGGAGATTTTACTACCAGACTTCAGCTACTCCTCTCTCTCAGAGTTGGTTCGTGTGTGGACTAGGGAAAGCTCCTAGGGTCTCCAGCTATGAAGGGCTCTTTGCCCAGTTGGTTTCATCCGAGAAAGAGCCAGAGGGGCTGATCTCAACAAATAGGGCTGCACACCGTGAGTCCTTCGGGTAGGGCAGTCCTGATCCAATGTGCCACCTAAGGAATAAAAGCAAAGTTTCCTTGCCACAGGAAAAAACACCGAGGCCTGGTGTGTTCTCTATGAAATAGTGTGAGCTGGTGGGTGAGGCCTTTACTATATTGTGGAAAAGCTCGGGGTTACGGCTGTCTTTCTCCCTCTCTCAGTACAATACCCTGGTCTCAGCTGTTGGGGAATGCTGAGTGGGAGAGGCTGCCTCTCTGCCGGACTCTGAAGGCTTCTTTCCTTTAGGGCAATTCCGTTTGTGTCTTACCTCGTGGAGAAAGAAACAGGGCGCCTAGAGATATTCTACCATGAAATACCTAACGACAGAGGATCTGCAGGAGCTGGTTTCTCGGTGGAAGGAGCCAAAACGCCTGCGTTCCTAAGGTCTCTTTCAGAACTGCCAGACACTCTGCCGTCCTAGGCCTAAGAACTGGAAATTGTGACGGCATGGCAACACTTGGAATCCTAGGATGCAGTGGAAATGCGACTCTCAAACTGGATGGAAGAAGCTTCCAAGCATAGTGTTCTTCCATTTACCAAAGAGAACCCAAGTGTCTGAGGCTGGTAGCCTTGTTGCTGGAGAGAACTGGCATCCCCGTGGGCCTGTCGGTTAATTTCCTGTTTCTGACCCTCTAAGGAAACCCTTCCAAAAAGCCTTTGGAGCCGCTTAGAGAGAACAGCTGCGAAGTTGATGCACAGAACATTAACCTAGATTCCAGCCCTGGGTCCCAATCATCCATCTTTCTCTGGAGGTTACGTAGCCCACAGAGGGATTCAAGCAGGGAGTTTGCCTTATACAACTGACACATGAAACTGGGATGTGATGCAGGGCCACTCTCCTTGCCCTCACTCTACGTGGGCCGGAGAAGTTATCACGCAGCAGAATTCAACACCCTTCCTCTACACGTGTGTACCCAAAAGAAGTGCTGGGCAGTGGGTGTTCTCAGGCCAAGAGCAGTCCTTGTTCTGGGCTGCACCTGCTCTGTGGTTCAAAGGTTCTCTGACTCTGCTCCTTTGGAAGCATTTCAGGGCTGACGCTATCCCTGGGCTGCCAAAGCAAAGCGGCCTAGCGGCCTTTCACACTGAAGGCATGGGCTTGTTTCCCATTCAGAAAGTTATGTTGCCCCTCCCTGGCTGGAGGCGGGTAAGTTGTCACAATTTGCTCTGCCCCTGGAAAATGCAAGTGGGGGTCCTCGATTTGGGATTTCTGGTGAAACAACTTGCAGTCACAGGCAGCCTGAGTACCTTTCCTTTAGTGTGTTCCTAGCTAGGTAAACTCGGCCTTCGGAGGCAAGATGAGAGCAAACATGTTCAAGTTGTGGGGAAAGTCTTTGACCAATGACCAATATGCTTGTGCTTGTGCGAGGCTTAGGCAGGAGCTTTCCAACACAGGGTTTTGACCTTACCATAAGCCGTCCCTTTGGGCTGAAGCAGGCGGGGGTTCTGTATCACAGTCTGGGAAACAGGGCCTCAGGTGAGTCTGCCAACTGACTCCCTGCCCTCCGTCACAGCCAGCTGAGAAATTAGGGCAAGGCTGATGGAACCCTCTTACAACGAAATGTTTCTCTTCAGAATAGGAGATTTTACTACCAGACTTCAGCTACACCTCTCTCTCAGAGTTGGTTCGTGTGTGGACTAGGGAAAGCTCCTAGGGTCTCCAGCTATGAAGGGCTCTTTGCCCAGTTGGTTTCATCCGAGAAAGAGCCAGAGGGGCTGATCTCAACAAATAGGGCTGCACACCGTGAGTCCTTCGGGTAGGGCAGTCCTGATCCAATGTGCCACCTAAGGAATAAAAGCAAAGTTTCCTTGCCACAGGAAAACACACCGAGGCCTGGTGTTTTCTCTATGAAATAGTGTTAGCTGGTGGGTGAGGCCTTTACTATATTGTGGAAAAGCTCGGGGTTACGGCTGTCTTTCTCCCTCTCTCAGTACAATACCCTGGTCTCAGCTGTTGGGGAATGCTGAGTGGGAGAGGCTGCCTCTCTGCCGGACTCTGAAGGCTTCTTTCCTTTAGGGCAATTCCGTTTGTGTCTTACCTCGTGGAGAAAGAAACAGGGCGCCTAGAGATATTCTACCATGAAATACTTAACGACAGAGGATCTGCAGGAGCTGGTTTCTCGGTGGAAGGGGCCAAAACGCCTGCATTCCTAAGGTCTCTTTCAGAACTGCCAGACACTCTGCCGTCCTAGGCCTAAGAACTGGAAATTGTGACGGCATGGCAACACTTGGAATCCTAGGATGCAGTGGAAATGCGACTCTCAAACTGGATGGAAGAAGCTTCCAAGCATAGTGTTCTTCCATTTACCAAAGAGAACCCAAGTGTCTGAGGCTGGTAGCCTTGTTGCTGGAGAGAACTGGCATCCCCGTGGGCCTGTCGGTTAATTTCCTGTTTCTGACCCTCTAAGGAAACCCTTCCAAAAAGCCTTTGGAGCCGCTTAGAGAGAACAGCTGCGAAGTTGATGCACAGAACATTAACCTAGATTCCAGCCCTGGGTCCCAATCATCCATCTTTCTCTGGAGGTTACGTAGCCCACAGAGGGATTCAAGCAGGGAGTTTGCCTTATACAACTGACACATGAAACTGGGATGTGATGCAGGGCCACTCTCCTTGCCCTCACTCTACGTGGGCCGGAGAAGTTATCACGCAGCAGAATTCAACACCCTTCCTCTACACGTGTGTACCCAAAAGAAGTGCTGGGCAGTGGGTGTTCTCAGGCCAAGAGCAGTCCTTGTTCTGGGCTGCACCTGCTCTGTGGTTCAAAGGTTCTCTGACTCTGCTCCTTTGGAAGCATTTCAGGGCTGACGCTATCCCTGGGCTGCCAAAGCAAAGCGGCCTAGCGGCCTTTCACACTGAAGGCATGGGCTTGTTTCCCATTCAGAAAGTTATGTTGCCCCTCCCTGGCTGGAGGCGGGTAAGTTGTCACAATTTGCTCTGCCCCTGGAAAATGCAAGTGGGGGTCCTCGATTTGGGATTTCTGGTGAAACAACTTGCAGTCACAGGCAGCCTGAGTACCTTTCCTTTAGTGTGTTCCTAGCTAGGTAAACTCGGCCTTCGGAGGCAAGATGAGAGCAAACATGTTCAAGTTGTGGGGAAAGTCTTTGACCAATGACCAATATGCTTGTGCTTGTGCGAGGCTTAGGCAGGAGCTTTCCAACACAGGGTTTTGACCTTACCATAAGCCGTCCCTTTGGGCTGAAGCAGGCGGGGGTTCTGTATCACAGTCTGGGAAACAGGGCCTCAGGTGAGTCTGCCAACTGACTCCCTGCCCTCCGTCACAGCCAGCTGGGAAATTAGGGCAAGGCTGATGGAACCCTCTTACAACGAAATGTTTCTCTTCAGAATAGGAGATTTTGCTACCAGACTTCAGCTACTCCTCTCTCTCAGAGTTGGTTCGTGTGTGGACTAGGGAAAGCTCCTAGGGTCTCCAGCTATGAAGGGCTCTTTGCCCAGTTGGTTTCATCCGAGAAAGAGCCAGAGGGGCTGATCTCAACAAATAGGGCTGCACACCGTGAGTCCTTCGGGTAGGGCAGTCCTGATCCAATGTGCCACCTAAGGAATAAAAGCAAAGTTTCCTTGCCACAGGAAAACACACCGAGGCCTGGTGTTTTCTCTATGAAATTGTGTGAGCTGGTGGGTGAGGCCTTTACTATATTGTGGAAAAGCTCGGGGTTACGGCTGTCTTTCTCCCTCTCTCAGTACAATACCCTGGTCTCAGCTGTTGGGGAATGCTGAGTGGGAGAGGCTGCCTCTCTGCCGGACTCTGAAGGCTTCTTTCCTTTAGGGCAATTCCGTTTGTGTCTTACCTCGTGGAGAAAGAAACAGGGCGCCTAGAGATATTCTACCATGAAATACCTAACGACAGAGGATCTGCAGGAGCTGGTTTCTCGGTGGAAGGAGCCAAAACGCCTGCATTCCTAAGGTCTCTTTCAGAACTGCCAGACACTCTGCCGTCCTAGGCCTAAGAACTGGAAATTGTGACGGCATGGCAACACTTGGAATCCTAGGATGCAGTGGAAATGCGACTCTCAAACTGGATGGAAGAAGCTTCCAAGCATAGTGTTCTTCCATTTACCAAAGAGAACCCAAGTGTCTGAGGCTGGTAGCCTTGTTGCTGGAGAGAACTGGCATCCCCGTGGGCCTGTCGGTTAATTTCCTGTTTCTGACCCTCTAAGGAAACCCTTCCAAAAAGCCTTTGGAGCCGCTTAGAGAGAACAGCTGCGAAGTTGATGCACAGAACATTAACCTAGATTCCAGCCCTGGGTCCCAATCATCCATCTTTCTCTGGAGGTTACGTAGCCCACAGAGGGATTCAAGCAGGGAGTTTGCCTTATACAACTGACACATGAAACTGGGATGTGATGCAGGGCCACCCTCCTTGCCCTCACTCTACGTGGGCCGGAGAAGTTATCACGCAGCAGAATTCAACACCCTTCCTCTACACGTGTGTACCCAAAAGAAGTGCTGGGCAGTGGGTGTTCTCAGGCCAAGAGCAGTCCTTGTTCTGGGCTGCACCTGCTCTGTGGTTCAAAGGTTCTCTGACTCTGCTCCTTTGGAAGCATTTCAGGGCTGACGCTATCCCTGGGCTGCCAAAGCAAAGAGGCCTAGCGGCCTTTCACACTGAAGGCATGGGCTTGTTTCCCATTCAGAAAGTTATGTTGCCCCTCCCTGGCTGGAGGCGGGTAAGTTGTCACAATTTGCTCTGCCCCTGGAAAATGCAAGTGGGGGTCCTCGATTTGGGCTGCCTGGTGAAACAACATGCAGTCACAGGCAGCCTGAGTACCTTTCCTTTAGTGTCTTCCTAGCTAGGTAAACTCGGCCTTCGGAGGCTAGATGAGAGCAAACATGTTCAAGTTGTGGGGAAAGTCTTTGACCAATGACCAATATGCTTGTGCTTGTGCGAGGCTTAGGCAGGAGCTTTCCAACACAGGGTTTTGACCTTACCATAAGCCGTCCCTTTGGGCTGAAGCAGGCGGGGGTTCTCTATCACAGTCTGGGAAACAGGGCCTCAGGTGAGTCTGCCAACTGACTCCCTGCCCTCCGTCACAGCCAGCTGAGAAATTAGGGCAAGGCTGATGGAACCCTCTTACAACGAAATGTTTCTCTTCAGAATAGGAGATTTTGCTACCAGACTTCAGCTACTCCTCTCTCTCAGAGTTGGTTCGTGTGTGGACTAGGGAAAGCTCCTAGGGTCTCCAGCTATGAAGGGCTCTTTGCCCAGTTGGTTTCATCCGAGAAAGAGCCAGAGGGGCTGATCTCAACAAATAGGGCTGCACACCGTGAGTCCTTCGGGTAGGGCAGTCCTGATCCAATGTGCCACCTAAGGAATAAAAGCAAAGTTTCCTTGCCACAGGAAAAAACACCGAGGCCTGGTGTTTTCTCTATGAAATTGTGTGAGCTGGTGGGTGAGGCCTTTACTATATTGTGGAAAAGCTCGGGGTTACGGCTGTCTTTCTCCCTCTCTCAGTACAATACCCTGGTCTCAGCTGTTGGGGAATGCTGAGTGGGAGAGGCTGCCTCTCTGCCGGACTCAGAAGGCTTCTTTCCTTTAGGGCAATTCCGTTTGTGTCTTACCTCGTGGAGAAAGAAACAGGGCGCCTAGAGATATTCTACCATGAAATACCTAACGACAGAGGATCTGCAGGAGCTGGTTTCTCGGTGGAAGGAGCCAAAACGCCTGCATTCCTAAGGTCTCTTTCAGAACTGCCAGACACTCTGCCGTCCTAGGCCTAAGAACTGGAAATTGTGACGGCATGGCAACACTTGGAATCCTAGGATGCAGTGGAAATGCGACTCTCAAACTGGATGGAAGAAGCTTCCAAGCATAGTGTTCTTCCATTTACCAAAGAGAACCCAAGTGTCTGAGGCTGGTAGCCTTGTTGCTGGAGAGAACTGGCATCCCCGTGGGCCTGTCGGTTAATTTCCTGTTTCTGACCCTCTAAGGAAACCCTTCCAAAAAGCCTTTGGAGCCGCTTAGAGAGAAGAGCTGCGAAGTTGATGCACAGAACATTAACCTAGATTCCAGCCCTGGGTCCCAATCATCCATCTTTCTCTGGAGGTTACGTAGCCCACAGAGGGATTCAAGCAGGGAGTTTGCCTTATACAACTGACACATGAAACTGGGATGTGATGCAGGGCCACCCTCCTTGCCCTCACTCTACGTGGGCCGGAGAAGTTATCACGCAGCAGAATTCAACACCCTTCCTCTACACGTGTGTACCCAAAAGAAGTGCTGGGCAGTGGGTGTTCTCAGGCCAAGAGCAGTCCTTGTTCTGGGCTGCACCTGCTCTGTGGTTCAAAGGTTCTCTGACTCTGCTCCTTTGGAAGCATTTCAGGGCTGACGCTATCCCTGGGCTGCCAAAGCAAAGAGGCCTAGCGGCCTTTCACACTGAAGGCATGGGCTTGTTTCCCATTCAGAAAGTTATGTTGCCCCTCCCTGGCTGGAGGCGGGTAAGTTGTCACAATTTGCTCTGCCCCTGGAAAATGCAAGTGGGGGTCCTCGATTTGGGCTGCCTGGTGAAACAACATGCAGTCACAGGCAGCCTGAGTACCTTTCCTTTAGTGTCTTCCTAGCTAGGTAAACTCGGCCTTCGGAGGCTAGATGAGAGCAAACATGTTCAAGTTGTGGGGAAAGTCTTTGACCAATGACCAATATGCTTGTGCTTGTGCGAGGCTTAGGCAGGAGCTTTCCAACACAGGGTTTTGACCTTACCATAAGCCGTCCCTTTGGGCTGAAGCAGGCGGGGGTTCTCTATCACAGTCTGGGAAACAGGGCCTCAGGTGAGTCTGCCAACTGACTCCCTGCCCTCCGTCACAGCCAGCTGAGAAATTAGGGCAAGGCTGATGGAACCCTCTTACAACGAAATGTTTCTCTTCAGAATAGGAGATTTTGCTACCAGACTTCAGCTACTCCTCTCTCTCAGAGTTGGTTCGTGTGTGGACTAGGGAAAGCTCCTAGGGTCTCCAGCTATGAAGGGCTCTTTGCCCAGTTGGTTTCATCCGAGAAAGAGCCAGAGGGGCTGATCTCAACAAATAGGGCTGCACACCGTGAGTCCTTCGGGTAGGGCAGTCCTGATCCAATGTGCCACCTAAGGAATAAAAGCAAAGTTTCCTTGCCACAGGAAAAAACACCGAGGCCTGGTGTTTTCTCTATGAAATTGTGTGAGCTGGTGGGTGAGGCCTTTACTATATTGTGGAAAAGCTCGGGGTTACGGCTGTCTTTCTCCCTCTCTCAGTACAATACCCTGGTCTCAGCTGTTGGGGAATGCTGAGTGGGAGAGGCTGCCTCTCTGCCGGACTCAGAAGGCTTCTTTCCTTTAGGGCAATTCCGTTTGTGTCTTACCTCGTGGAGAAAGAAACAGGGCGCCTAGAGATATTCTACCATGAAATACCTAACGACAGAGGATCTGCAGGAGCTGGTTTCTCGGTGGAAGGAGCCAAAACGCCTGCATTCCTAAGGTCTCTTTCAGAACTGCCAGACACTCTGCCGTCCTAGGCCTAAGAACTGGAAATTGTGACGGCATGGCAACACTTGGAATCCTAGGATGCAGTGGAAATGCGACTCTCAAACTGGATGGAAGAAGCTTCCAAGCATAGTGTTCTTCCATTTACCAAAGAGAACCCAAGTGTCTGAGGCTGGTAGCCTTGTTGCTGGAGAGAACTGGCATCCCCGTGGGCCTGTCGGTTAATTTCCTGTTTCTGACCCTCTAAGGAAACCCTTCCAAAAAGCCTTTGGAGCCGCTTAGAGAGAACAGCTGCGAAGTTGATGCACAGAACATTAACCTAGATTCCAGCCCTGGGTCCCAATCATCCATCTTTCTCTGGAGGTTACGTAGCCCACAGAGGGATTCAAGCAGGGAGTTTGCCTTATACAACTGACACATGAAACTGGGATGTGATGCAGGGCCACTCTCCTTGCCCTCACTCTACGTGGGCCGGAGAAGTTATCACGCAGCAGAATTCAACACCCTTCCTCTACACGTGTGTACCCAAAAGAAGTGCTGGGCAGTGGGTGTTCTCAGGCCAAGAGCAGTCCTTGTTCTGGGCTGCACCTGCTCTGTGGTTCAAAGGTTCTCTGACTCTGCTCCTTTGGAAGCATTTCAGGGCTGACGCTATCCCTGGGCTGCCAAAGCAAAGAGGCATAGCGGCCTTTCACACTGAAGGCATGGGCTTGTTTCCCATTCAGAAAGTTATGTTGCCCCTCCCTGGCTGGAGGCGGGTAAGTTGTCACCATTTGCTCTGCCCCTGGAAAATGCAAGTGGGGGTCCTCGATTTGGGCTGCCTGGTGAAACAACATGCAGTCACAGGCAGCCTGAGTACCTTTCCTTTAGTGTCTTCCTAGCTAGGTAAACTCGGCCTTCGGAGGCTAGATGAGAGCAAACATGTTCAAGTTGTGGGGAAAGTCTTTGACCAATGACCAATATGCTTGTGCTTGTGCGAGGCTTAGGCAGGAGCTTTCCAACACAGGGTTTTGACCTTACCATAAGCCGTCCCTTTGGGCTGAAGCAGGCGGGGGTTCTGTATCACAGTCTGGGAAACAGGGCCTCAGGTGAGTCTGCCAACTGACTCCCTGCCCTCCGTCACAGCCAGCTGAGAAATTAGGGCAAGGCTGATGGAACCCTCTTACAACGAAATGTTTCTCTTCAGAATAGGAGATTTTGCTACCAGACTTCAGCTACTCCTCTCTCTCAGAGTTGGTTCGTGTGTGGACTAGGGAAAGCTCCTAGGGTCTCCAGCTATGAAGGGCTCTTTGCCCAGTTGGTTTCATCCGAGAAAGAGCCAGAGGGGCTGATCTCAACAAATAGGGCTGCACACCGTGAGTCCTTCGGGTAGGGCAGTCCTGATCCAATGTGCCACCTAAGGAATAAAAGCAAAGTTTCCTTGCCACAGGAAAAAACACCGAGGCCTGGTGTTTTCTCTATGAAATTGTGTGAGCTGGTGGGTGAGGCCTTTACTATATTGTGGAAAAGCTCGGGGTTACGGCTGTCTTTCTCCCTCTCTCAGTACAATACCCTGGTCTCAGCTGTTGGGGAATGCTGAGTGGGAGAGGCTGCCTCTCTGCCGGACTCAGAAGGCTTCTTTCCTTTAGGGCAATTCCATTTGTGTCTTACCTCGTGGAGAAAGAAACAGGGCGCCTAGAGATATTCTACCATGAAATACCTAACGACAGAGGATCTGCAGGAGCTGGTTTCTCGGTGGAAGGAGCCAAAACGCCTGCATTCCTAAGGTCTCTTTCAGAACTGCCAGACACTCTGCCGTCCTAGGCCTAAGAACTGGAAATTGTGACGGCATGGCAACACTTGGAATCCTAGGATGCAGTGGAAATGCGACTCTCAAACTGGATGGAAGAAGCTTCCAAGCATAGTGTTCTTCCATTTACCAAAGAGAACCCAAGTGTCTGAGGCTGGTAGCCTTGTTGCTGGAGAGAACTGGCATCCCCGTGGGCCTGTCGGTTAATTTCCTGTTTCTGACCCTCTAAGGAAACCCTTCCAAAAAGCCTTTGGAGCCGCTTAGAGAGAACAGCTGCGAAGTTGATGCACAGAACATTAACCTAGATTCCAGCCCTGGGTCCCAATCATCCATCTTTCTCTGGAGGTTACGTAGCCCACAGAGGGATTCAAGCAGGGAGTTTGCCTTATACAACTGACACATGAAACTGGGATGTGATGCAGGGCCACTCTCCTTGCCCTCACTCTACGTGGGCCGGAGAAGTTATCACGCAGCAGAATTCAACACCCTTCCTCTACACGTGTGTACCCAAAAGAAGTGCTGGGCAGTGGGTGTTCTCAGGCCAAGAGCAGTCCTTGTTCTGGGCTGCACCTGCTCTGTGGTTCAAAGGTTCTCTGACTCTGCTCCTTTGGAAGCATTTCAGGGCTGACGCTATCCCTGGGCTGCCAAAGCAAAGCGGCCTAGCGGCCTTTCACACTGAAGGCATGGGCTTGTTTCCCATTCAGAAAGTTATGTTGCCCCTCCCTGGCTGGAGGCGGGTAAGTTGTCACAATTTGCTCTGCCCCTGGAAAATGCAAGTGGGGGTCCTCGATTTGGGATTTCTGGTGAAACAACTTGCAGTCACAGGCAGCCTGAGTACCTTTCCTTTAGTGTGTTCCTAGCTAGGTAAACTCGGCCTTCGGAGGCAAGATGAGAGCAAACATGTTCAAGTTGTGGGGAAAGTCTTTGACCAATGACCAATATGCTTGTGCTTGTGCGAGGCTTAGGCAGGAGCTTTCCAACACAGGGTTTTGACCTTACCATAAGCCGTCCCTTTGGGCTGAAGCAGGCGGGGGTTCTGTATCACAGTCTGGGAAACAGGGCCTCAGGTGAGTCTGCCAACTGACTCCCTGCCCTCCGTCACAGCCAGCTGAGAAATTAGGGCAAGGCTGATGGAACCCTCTTACAACGAAATGTTTCTCTTCAGAATAGGAGATTTTACTACCAGACTTCAGCTACACCTCTCTCTCAGAGTTGGTTCGTGTGTGGACTAGGGAAAGCTCCTAGGGTCTCCAGCTATGAAGGGCTCTTTGCCCAGTTGGTTTCATCCGAGAAAGAGCCAGAGGGGCTGATCTCAACAAATAGGGCTGCACACCGTGAGTCCTTCGGGTAGGGCAGTCCTGATCCAATGTGCCACCTAAGGAATAAAAGCAAAGTTTCCTTGCCACAGGAAAACACACCGAGGCCTGGTGTTTTCTCTATGAAATAGTGTTAGCTGGTGGGTGAAGCCTTTACTATATTGTGGAAAAGCTCGGGGTTACGGCTGTCTTTCTCCCTCTCTCAGTACAATACCCTGGTCTCAGCTGTTGGGGAATGCTGAGTGGGAGAGGCTGCCTCTCTGCCGGACTCTGAAGGCTTCTTTCCTTTAGGGCAATTCCGTTTGTGTCTTACCTCGTGGAGAAAGAAACAGGGCGCCTAGAGATATTCTACCATGAAATACTTAACGACAGAGGATCTGCAGGAGCTGGTTTCTCGGTGGAAGGGGCCAAAACGCCTGCATTCCTAAGGTTTCTTTCAGAACTGCCAGACACTCTGCCGTCCTAGGCCTAAGAACTGGAAATTGTGACGGCATGGCAACACTTGGAATCCTAGGATGCAGTGGAAATGCGACTCTCAAACTGGATGGAAGAAGCTTCCAAGCATAGTGTTCTTCCATTTACCAAAGAGAACCCAAGTGTCTGAGGCTGGTAGCCTTGTTGCTGGAGAGAACTGGCATCCCCGTGGGCCTGTCGGTTAATTTCCTGTTTCTGACCCTCTAAGGAAACCCTTCCAAAAAGCCTTTGGAGCCGCTTAGAGAGAACAGCTGCGAAGTTGATGCACAGAACATTAACCTAGATTCCAGCCCTGGGTCCCAATCATCCATCTTTCTCTGGAGGTTACATAGCCCACAGAGGGATTCAAGCAGGGAGTTTGCCTTATACAACTGACACATGAAACTGGGATGTGATGCAGGGCCACTCTCCTTGCCCTCACTCTACGTGGGCCGGAGAAGTTATCACGCAGCAGAATTCAACACCCTTCCTCTACACGTGTGTACCCAAAAGAAGTGCTGGGCAGTGGGTGTTCTCAGGCCAAGAGCAGTCCTTGTTCTGGGCTGCACCTGCTCTGTGGTTCAAAGGTTCTCTGACTCTGCTCCTTTGGAAGCATTTCAGGGCTGACGCTATCCCTGGGCTGCCAAAGCAAAGAGGCATAGCGGCCTTTCACACTGAAGGCATGGGCTTGTTTCCCATTCAGAAAGTTATGTTGCCCCTCCCTGGCTGGAGGCGGGTAAGTTGTCACAATTTGCTCTGCCCCTGGAAAATGCAAGTGGGGGTCCTCGATTTGGGCTGCCTGGTGAAACAACATGCAGTCACAGGCAGCCTGAGTACCTTTCCTTTAGTGTCTTCCTAGCTAGGTAAACTCGGCCTTCGGAGGCTAGATGAGAGCAAACATGTTCAAGTTGTGGGGAAAGTCTTTGACCAATGACCAATATGCTTGTGCTTGTGCGAGGCTTAGGCAGGAGCTTTCCAACACAGGGTTTTGACCTTACCATAAGCCGTCCCTTTGGGCTGAAGCAGGCGGGGGTTCTGTATCACAGTCTGGGAAACAGGGCCTCAGGTGAGTCTGCCAACTGACTCCCTGCCCTCCGTCACAGCCAGCTGAGAAATTAGGGCAAGGCTGATGGAACCCTCTTACAACGAAATGTTTCTCTTCAGAATAGGAGATTTTGCTACCAGACTTCAGCTACTCCTCTCTCTCAGAGTTGGTTCGTGTGTGGACTAGGGAAAGCTCCTAGGGTCTCCAGCTATGAAGGGCTCTTTGCCCAGTTGGTTTCATCCGAGAAAGAGCCAGAGGGGCTGATCTCAACAAATAGGGCTGCACACCGTGAGTCCTTCGGGTAGGGCAGTCCTGATCCAATGTGCCACCTAAGGAATAAAAGCAAAGTTTCCTTGCCACAGGAAAAAACACCGAGGCCTGGTGTTTTCTCTATGAAATAGTGTTAGCTGGTGGGTGAAGCCTTTACTATATTGTGGAAAAGCTCGGGGTTACGGCTGTCTTTCTCCCTCTCTCAGTACAATACCCTGGTCTCAGCTGTTGGGGAATGCTGAGTGGGAGAGGCTGCCTCTCTGCCGGACTCTGAAGGCTTCTTTCCTTTAGGGCAATTCCGTTTGTGTCTTACCTCGTGGAGAAAGAAACAGGGCGCCTAGAGATATTCTACCATGAAATACTTAACGACAGAGGATCTGCAGGAGCTGGTTTCTCGGTGGAAGGGGCCAAAACGCCTGCATTCCTAAGGTCTCTTTCAGAACTGCCAGACACTCTGCCGTCCTAGGCCTAAGAACTGGAAATTGTGACGGCATGGCAACACTTGGAATCCTAGGATGCAGTGGAAATGCGACTCTCAAACTGGATGGAAGAAGCTTCCAAGCATAGTGTTCTTCCATTTACCAAAGAGAACCCAAGTGTCTGAGGCTGGTAGCCTTGTTGCTGGAGAGAACTGGCATCCCCGTGGGCCTGTCGGTTAATTTCCTGTTTCTGACCCTCTAAGGAAACCCTTCCAAAAAGCCTTTGGAGCCGCTTAGAGAGAACAGCTGCGAAGTTGATGCACAGAACATTAACCTAGATTCCAGCCCTGGGTCCCAATCATCCATCTTTCTCTGGAGGTTACGTAGCCCACAGAGGGATTCAAGCAGGGAGTTTGCCTTATACAACTGACACATGAAACTGGGATGTGATGCAGGGCCACTCTCCTTGCCCTCACTCTACGTGGGCCGGAGAAGTTATCACGCAGCAGAATTCAACACCCTTCCTCTACACGTGTGTACCCAAAAGAAGTGCTGGGCAGTGGGTGTTCTCAGGCCAAGAGCAGTCCTTGTTCTGGGCTGCACCTGCTCTGTGGTTCAAAGGTTCTCTGACTCTGCTCCTTTGGAAGCATTTCAGGGCTGACGCTATCCCTGGGCTGCCAAAGCAAAGCGGCCTAGCGGCCTTTCACACTGAAGGCATGGGCTTGTTTCCCATTCAGAAAGTTATGTTGCCCCTCCCTGGCTGGAGGCGGGTAAGTTGTCACAATTTGCTCTGCCCCTGGAAAATGCAAGTGGGGGTCCTCGATTTGGGATTTCTGGTGAAACAACTTGCAGTCACAGGCAGCCTGAGTACCTTTCCTTTAGTGTGTTCCTAGCTAGGTAAACTCGGCCTTCGGAGGCAAGATGAGAGCAAACATGTTCAAGTTGTGGGGAAAGTCTTTGACCAATGACCAATATGCTTGTGCTTGTGCGAGGCTTAGGCAGGAGCTTTCCAACACAGGGTTTTGACCTTACCATAAGCCGTCCCTTTGGGCTGAAGCAGGCGGGGGTTCTGTATCACAGTCTGGGAAACAGGGCCTCAGGTGAGTCTGCCAACTGACTCCCTGCCCTCCGTCACAGCCAGCTGGGAAATTAGGGCAAGGCTGATGGAACCCTCTTACAACGAAATGTTTCTCTTCAGAATAGGAGATTTTGCTACCAGACTTCAGCTACTCCTCTCTCTCAGAGTTGGTTCGTGTGTGGACTAGGGAAAGCTCCTAGGGTCTCCAGCTATGAAGGGCTCTTTGCCCAGTTGGTTTCATCCGAGAAAGAGCCAGAGGGGCTGATCTCAACAAATAGGGCTGCACACCGTGAGTCCTTCGGGTAGGGCAGTCCTGATCCAATGTGCCACCTAAGGAATAAAAGCAAAGTTTCCTTGCCACAGGAAAACACACCGAGGCCTGGTGTTTTCTCTATGAAATTGTGTGAGCTGGTGGGTGAGGCCTTTACTATATTGTGGAAAAGCTCGGGGTTACGGCTGTCTTTCTCCCTCTCTCAGTACAATACCCTGGTCTCAGCTGTTGGGGAATGCTGAGTGGGAGAGGCTGCCTCTCTGCCGGACTCTGAAGGCTTCTTTCCTTTAGGGCAATTCCGTTTGTGTCTTACCTCGTGGAGAAAGAAACAGGGCGCCTAGAGATATTCTACCATGAAATACCTAACGACAGAGGATCTGCAGGAGCTGGTTTCTCGGTGGAAGGAGCCAAAACGCCTGCATTCCTAAGGTCTCTTTCAGAACTGCCAGACACTCTGCCGTCCTAGGCCTAAGAACTGGAAATTGTGACGGCATGGCAACACTTGGAATCCTAGGATGCAGTGGAAATGCGACTCTCAAACTGGATGGAAGAAGCTTCCAAGCATAGTGTTCTTCCATTTACCAAAGAGAACCCAAGTGTCTGAGGCTGGTAGCCTTGTTGCTGGAGAGAACTGGCATCCCCGTGGGCCTGTCGGTTAATTTCCTGTTTCTGACCCTCTAAGGAAACCCTTCCAAAAAGCCTTTGGAGCCGCTTAGAGAGAACAGCTGCGAAGTTGATGCACAGAACATTAACCTAGATTCCAGCCCTGGGTCCCAATCATCCATCTTTCTCTGGAGGTTACGTAGCCCACAGAGGGATTCAAGCAGGGAGTTTGCCTTATACAACTGACACATGAAACTGGGATGTGATGCAGGGCCACCCTCCTTGCCCTCACTCTACGTGGGCCGGAGAAGTTATCACGCAGCAGAATTCAACACCCTTCCTCTACACGTGTGTACCCAAAAGAAGTGCTGGGCAGTGGGTGTTCTCAGGCCAAGAGCAGTCCTTGTTCTGGGCTGCACCTGCTCTGTGGTTCAAAGGTTCTCTGACTCTGCTCCTTTGGAAGCATTTCAGGGCTGACGCTATCCCTGGGCTGCCAAAGCAAAGAGGCCTAGCGGCCTTTCACACTGAAGGCATGGGCTTGTTTCCCATTCAGAAAGTTATGTTGCCCCTCCCTGGCTGGAGGCGGGTAAGTTGTCACAATTTGCTCTGCCCCTGGAAAATGCAAGTGGGGGTCCTCGATTTGGGCTGCCTGGTGAAACAACATGCAGTCACAGGCAGCCTGAGTACCTTTCCTTTAGTGTCTTCCTAGCTAGGTAAACTCGGCCTTCGGAGGCTAGATGAGAGCAAACATGTTCAAGTTGTGGGGAAAGTCTTTGACCAATGACCAATATGCTTGTGCTTGTGCGAGGCTTAGGCAGGAGCTTTCCAACACAGGGTTTTGACCTTACCATAAGCCGTCCCTTTGGGCTGAAGCAGGCGGGGGTTCTCTATCACAGTCTGGGAAACAGGGCCTCAGGTGAGTCTGCCAACTGACTCCCTGCCCTCCGTCACAGCCAGCTGAGAAATTAGGGCAAGGCTGATGGAACCCTCTTACAACGAAATGTTTCTCTTCAGAATAGGAGATTTTGCTACCAGACTTCAGCTACTCCTCTCTCTCAGAGTTGGTTCGTGTGTGGACTAGGGAAAGCTCCTAGGGTCTCCAGCTATGAAGGGCTCTTTGCCCAGTTGGTTTCATCCGAGAAAGAGCCAGAGGGGCTGATCTCAACAAATAGGGCTGCACACCGTGAGTCCTTCGGGTAGGGCAGTCCTGATCCAATGTGCCACCTAAGGAATAAAAGCAAAGTTTCCTTGCCACAGGAAAAAACACCGAGGCCTGGTGTTTTCTCTATGAAATTGTGTGAGCTGGTGGGTGAGGCCTTTACTATATTGTGGAAAAGCTCGGGGTTACGGCTGTCTTTCTCCCTCTCTCAGTACAATACCCTGGTCTCAGCTGTTGGGGAATGCTGAGTGGGAGAGGCTGCCTCTCTGCCGGACTCAGAAGGCTTCTTTCCTTTAGGGCAATTCCGTTTGTGTCTTACCTCGTGGAGAAAGAAACAGGGCGCCTAGAGATATTCTACCATGAAATACCTAACGACAGAGGATCTGCAGGAGCTGGTTTCTCGGTGGAAGGAGCCAAAACGCCTGCATTCCTAAGGTCTCTTTCAGAACTGCCAGACACTCTGCCGTCCTAGGCCTAAGAACTGGAAATTGTGACGGCATGGCAACACTTGGAATCCTAGGATGCAGTGGAAATGCGACTCTCAAACTGGATGGAAGAAGCTTCCAAGCATAGTGTTCTTCCATTTACCAAAGAGAACCCAAGTGTCTGAGGCTGGTAGCCTTGTTGCTGGAGAGAACTGGCATCCCCGTGGGCCTGTCGGTTAATTTCCTGTTTCTGACCCTCTAAGGAAACCCTTCCAAAAAGCCTTTGGAGCCGCTTAGAGAGAAGAGCTGCGAAGTTGATGCACAGAACATTAACCTAGATTCCAGCCCTGGGTCCCAATCATCCATCTTTCTCTGGAGGTTACGTAGCCCACAGAGGGATTCAAGCAGGGAGTTTGCCTTATACAACTGACACATGAAACTGGGATGTGATGCAGGGCCACCCTCCTTGCCCTCACTCTACGTGGGCCGGAGAAGTTATCACGCAGCAGAATTCAACACCCTTCCTCTACACGTGTGTACCCAAAAGAAGTGCTGGGCAGTGGGTGTTCTCAGGCCAAGAGCAGTCCTTGTTCTGGGCTGCACCTGCTCTGTGGTTCAAAGGTTCTCTGACTCTGCTCCTTTGGAAGCATTTCAGGGCTGACGCTATCCCTGGGCTGCCAAAGCAAAGAGGCCTAGCGGCCTTTCACACTGAAGGCATGGGCTTGTTTCCCATTCAGAAAGTTATGTTGCCCCTCCCTGGCTGGAGGCGGGTAAGTTGTCACAATTTGCTCTGCCCCTGGAAAATGCAAGTGGGGGTCCTCGATTTGGGCTGCCTGGTGAAACAACATGCAGTCACAGGCAGCCTGAGTACCTTTCCTTTAGTGTCTTCCTAGCTAGGTAAACTCGGCCTTCGGAGGCTAGATGAGAGCAAACATGTTCAAGTTGTGGGGAAAGTCTTTGACCAATGACCAATATGCTTGTGCTTGTGCGAGGCTTAGGCAGGAGCTTTCCAACACAGGGTTTTGACCTTACCATAAGCCGTCCCTTTGGGCTGAAGCAGGCGGGGGTTCTCTATCACAGTCTGGGAAACAGGGCCTCAGGTGAGTCTGCCAACTGACTCCCTGCCCTCCGTCACAGCCAGCTGAGAAATTAGGGCAAGGCTGATGGAACCCTCTTACAACGAAATGTTTCTCTTCAGAATAGGAGATTTTGCTACCAGACTTCAGCTACTCCTCTCTCTCAGAGTTGGTTCGTGTGTGGACTAGGGAAAGCTCCTAGGGTCTCCAGCTATGAAGGGCTCTTTGCCCAGTTGGTTTCATCCGAGAAAGAGCCAGAGGGGCTGATCTCAACAAATAGGGCTGCACACCGTGAGTCCTTCGGGTAGGGCAGTCCTGATCCAATGTGCCACCTAAGGAATAAAAGCAAAGTTTCCTTGCCACAGGAAAAAACACCGAGGCCTGGTGTTTTCTCTATGAAATTGTGTGAGCTGGTGGGTGAGGCCTTTACTATATTGTGGAAAAGCTCGGGGTTACGGCTGTCTTTCTCCCTCTCTCAGTACAATACCCTGGTCTCAGCTGTTGGGGAATGCTGAGTGGGAGAGGCTGCCTCTCTGCCGGACTCAGAAGGCTTCTTTCCTTTAGGGCAATTCCGTTTGTGTCTTACCTCGTGGAGAAAGAAACAGGGCGCCTAGAGATATTCTACCATGAAATACCTAACGACAGAGGATCTGCAGGAGCTGGTTTCTCGGTGGAAGGAGCCAAAACGCCTGCATTCCTAAGGTCTCTTTCAGAACTGCCAGACACTCTGCCGTCCTAGGCCTAAGAACTGGAAATTGTGACGGCATGGCAACACTTGGAATCCTAGGATGCAGTGGAAATGCGACTCTCAAACTGGATGGAAGAAGCTTCCAAGCATAGTGTTCTTCCATTTACCAAAGAGAACCCAAGTGTCTGAGGCTGGTAGCCTTGTTGCTGGAGAGAACTGGCATCCCCGTGGGCCTGTCGGTTAATTTCCTGTTTCTGACCCTCTAAGGAAACCCTTCCAAAAAGCCTTTGGAGCCGCTTAGAGAGAACAGCTGCGAAGTTGATGCACAGAACATTAACCTAGATTCCAGCCCTGGGTCCCAATCATCCATCTTTCTCTGGAGGTTACGTAGCCCACAGAGGGATTCAAGCAGGGAGTTTGCCTTATACAACTGACACATGAAACTGGGATGTGATGCAGGGCCACTCTCCTTGCCCTCACTCTACGTGGGCCGGAGAAGTTATCACGCAGCAGAATTCAACACCCTTCCTCTACACGTGTGTACCCAAAAGAAGTGCTGGGCAGTGGGTGTTCTCAGGCCAAGAGCAGTCCTTGTTCTGGGCTGCACCTGCTCTGTGGTTCAAAGGTTCTCTGACTCTGCTCCTTTGGAAGCATTTCAGGGCTGACGCTATCCCTGGGCTGCCAAAGCAAAGAGGCATAGCGGCCTTTCACACTGAAGGCATGGGCTTGTTTCCCATTCAGAAAGTTATGTTGCCCCTCCCTGGCTGGAGGCGGGTAAGTTGTCACCATTTGCTCTGCCCCTGGAAAATGCAAGTGGGGGTCCTCGATTTGGGCTGCCTGGTGAAACAACATGCAGTCACAGGCAGCCTGAGTACCTTTCCTTTAGTGTCTTCCTAGCTAGGTAAACTCGGCCTTCGGAGGCTAGATGAGAGCAAACATGTTCAAGTTGTGGGGAAAGTCTTTGACCAATGACCAATATGCTTGTGCTTGTGCGAGGCTTAGGCAGGAGCTTTCCAACACAGGGTTTTGACCTTACCATAAGCCGTCCCTTTGGGCTGAAGCAGGCGGGGGTTCTGTATCACAGTCTGGGAAACAGGGCCTCAGGTGAGTCTGCCAACTGACTCCCTGCCCTCCGTCACAGCCAGCTGAGAAATTAGGGCAAGGCTGATGGAACCCTCTTACAACGAAATGTTTCTCTTCAGAATAGGAGATTTTGCTACCAGACTTCAGCTACTCCTCTCTCTCAGAGTTGGTTCGTGTGTGGACTAGGGAAAGCTCCTAGGGTCTCCAGCTATGAAGGGCTCTTTGCCCAGTTGGTTTCATCCGAGAAAGAGCCAGAGGGGCTGATCTCAACAAATAGGGCTGCACACCGTGAGTCCTTCGGGTAGGGCAGTCCTGATCCAATGTGCCACCTAAGGAATAAAAGCAAAGTTTCCTTGCCACAGGAAAAAACACCGAGGCCTGGTGTTTTCTCTATGAAATTGTGTGAGCTGGTGGGTGAGGCCTTTACTATATTGTGGAAAAGCTCGGGGTTACGGCTGTCTTTCTCCCTCTCTCAGTACAATACCCTGGTCTCAGCTGTTGGGGAATGCTGAGTGGGAGAGGCTGCCTCTCTGCCGGACTCAGAAGGCTTCTTTCCTTTAGGGCAATTCCATTTGTGTCTTACCTCGTGGAGAAAGAAACAGGGCGCCTAGAGATATTCTACCATGAAATACCTAACGACAGAGGATCTGCAGGAGCTGGTTTCTCGGTGGAAGGAGCCAAAACGCCTGCATTCCTAAGGTCTCTTTCAGAACTGCCAGACACTCTGCCGTCCTAGGCCTAAGAACTGGAAATTGTGACGGCATGGCAACACTTGGAATCCTAGGATGCAGTGGAAATGCGACTCTCAAACTGGATGGAAGAAGCTTCCAAGCATAGTGTTCTTCCATTTACCAAAGAGAACCCAAGTGTCTGAGGCTGGTAGCCTTGTTGCTGGAGAGAACTGGCATCCCCGTGGGCCTGTCGGTTAATTTCCTGTTTCTGACCCTCTAAGGAAACCCTTCCAAAAAGCCTTTGGAGCCGCTTAGAGAGAACAGCTGCGAAGTTGATGCACAGAACATTAACCTAGATTCCAGCCCTGGGTCCCAATCATCCATCTTTCTCTGGAGGTTACGTAGCCCACAGAGGGATTCAAGCAGGGAGTTTGCCTTATACAACTGACACATGAAACTGGGATGTGATGCAGGGCCACTCTCCTTGCCCTCACTCTACGTGGGCCGGAGAAGTTATCACGCAGCAGAATTCAACACCCTTCCTCTACACGTGTGTACCCAAAAGAAGTGCTGGGCAGTGGGTGTTCTCAGGCCAAGAGCAGTCCTTGTTCTGGGCTGCACCTGCTCTGTGGTTCAAAGGTTCTCTGACTCTGCTCCTTTGGAAGCATTTCAGGGCTGACGCTATCCCTGGGCTGCCAAAGCAAAGCGGCCTAGCGGCCTTTCACACTGAAGGCATGGGCTTGTTTCCCATTCAGAAAGTTATGTTGCCCCTCCCTGGCTGGAGGCGGGTAAGTTGTCACAATTTGCTCTGCCCCTGGAAAATGCAAGTGGGGGTCCTCGATTTGGGATTTCTGGTGAAACAACTTGCAGTCACAGGCAGCCTGAGTACCTTTCCTTTAGTGTGTTCCTAGCTAGGTAAACTCGGCCTTCGGAGGCAAGATGAGAGCAAACATGTTCAAGTTGTGGGGAAAGTCTTTGACCAATGACCAATATGCTTGTGCTTGTGCGAGGCTTAGGCAGGAGCTTTCCAACACAGGGTTTTGACCTTACCATAAGCCGTCCCTTTGGGCTGAAGCAGGCGGGGGTTCTGTATCACAGTCTGGGAAACAGGGCCTCAGGTGAGTCTGCCAACTGACTCCCTGCCCTCCGTCACAGCCAGCTGAGAAATTAGGGCAAGGCTGATGGAACCCTCTTACAACGAAATGTTTCTCTTCAGAATAGGAGATTTTACTACCAGACTTCAGCTACACCTCTCTCTCAGAGTTGGTTCGTGTGTGGACTAGGGAAAGCTCCTAGGGTCTCCAGCTATGAAGGGCTCTTTGCCCAGTTGGTTTCATCCGAGAAAGAGCCAGAGGGGCTGATCTCAACAAATAGGGCTGCACACCGTGAGTCCTTCGGGTAGGGCAGTCCTGATCCAATGTGCCACCTAAGGAATAAAAGCAAAGTTTCCTTGCCACAGGAAAACACACCGAGGCCTGGTGTTTTCTCTATGAAATAGTGTTAGCTGGTGGGTGAAGCCTTTACTATATTGTGGAAAAGCTCGGGGTTACGGCTGTCTTTCTCCCTCTCTCAGTACAATACCCTGGTCTCAGCTGTTGGGGAATGCTGAGTGGGAGAGGCTGCCTCTCTGCCGGACTCTGAAGGCTTCTTTCCTTTAGGGCAATTCCGTTTGTGTCTTACCTCGTGGAGAAAGAAACAGGGCGCCTAGAGATATTCTACCATGAAATACTTAACGACAGAGGATCTGCAGGAGCTGGTTTCTCGGTGGAAGGGGCCAAAACGCCTGCATTCCTAAGGTTTCTTTCAGAACTGCCAGACACTCTGCCGTCCTAGGCCTAAGAACTGGAAATTGTGACGGCATGGCAACACTTGGAATCCTAGGATGCAGTGGAAATGCGACTCTCAAACTGGATGGAAGAAGCTTCCAAGCATAGTGTTCTTCCATTTACCAAAGAGAACCCAAGTGTCTGAGGCTGGTAGCCTTGTTGCTGGAGAGAACTGGCATCCCCGTGGGCCTGTCGGTTAATTTCCTGTTTCTGACCCTCTAAGGAAACCCTTCCAAAAAGCCTTTGGAGCCGCTTAGAGAGAACAGCTGCGAAGTTGATGCACAGAACATTAACCTAGATTCCAGCCCTGGGTCCCAATCATCCATCTTTCTCTGGAGGTTACATAGCCCACAGAGGGATTCAAGCAGGGAGTTTGCCTTATACAACTGACACATGAAACTGGGATGTGATGCAGGGCCACTCTCCTTGCCCTCACTCTACGTGGGCCGGAGAAGTTATCACGCAGCAGAATTCAACACCCTTCCTCTACACGTGTGTACCCAAAAGAAGTGCTGGGCAGTGGGTGTTCTCAGGCCAAGAGCAGTCCTTGTTCTGGGCTGCACCTGCTCTGTGGTTCAAAGGTTCTCTGACTCTGCTCCTTTGGAAGCATTTCAGGGCTGACGCTATCCCTGGGCTGCCAAAGCAAAGAGGCATAGCGGCCTTTCACACTGAAGGCATGGGCTTGTTTCCCATTCAGAAAGTTATGTTGCCCCTCCCTGGCTGGAGGCGGGTAAGTTGTCACAATTTGCTCTGCCCCTGGAAAATGCAAGTGGGGGTCCTCGATTTGGGCTGCCTGGTGAAACAACATGCAGTCACAGGCAGCCTGAGTACCTTTCCTTTAGTGTCTTCCTAGCTAGGTAAACTCGGCCTTCGGAGGCTAGATGAGAGCAAACATGTTCAAGTTGTGGGGAAAGTCTTTGACCAATGACCAATATGCTTGTGCTTGTGCGAGGCTTAGGCAGGAGCTTTCCAACACAGGGTTTTGACCTTACCATAAGCCGTCCCTTTGGGCTGAAGCAGGCGGGGGTTCTGTATCACAGTCTGGGAAACAGGGCCTCAGGTGAGTCTGCCAACTGACTCCCTGCCCTCCGTCACAGCCAGCTGAGAAATTAGGGCAAGGCTGATGGAACCCTCTTACAACGAAATGTTTCTCTTCAGAATAGGAGATTTTGCTACCAGACTTCAGCTACTCCTCTCTCTCAGAGTTGGTTCGTGTGTGGACTAGGGAAAGCTCCTAGGGTCTCCAGCTATGAAGGGCTCTTTGCCCAGTTGGTTTCATCCGAGAAAGAGCCAGAGGGGCTGATCTCAACAAATAGGGCTGCACACCGTGAGTCCTTCGGGTAGGGCAGTCCTGATCCAATGTGCCACCTAAGGAATAAAAGCAAAGTTTCCTTGCCACAGGAAAAAACACCGAGGCCTGGTGTTTTCTCTATGAAATTGTGTGAGCTGGTGGGTGAGGCCTTTACTATATTGTGGAAAAGCTCGGGGTTACGGCTGTCTTTCTCCCTCTCTCAGTACAATACCCTGGTCTCAGCTGTTGGGGAATGCTGAGTGGGAGAGGCTGCCTCTCTGCCGGACTCAGAAGGCTTCTTTCCTTTAGGGCAATTCCGTTTGTGTCTTACCTCGTGGAGAAAGAAACAGGGCGCCTAGAGATATTCTACCATGAAATACCTAACGACAGAGGATCTGCAGGAGCTGGTTTCTCGGTGGAAGGAGCCAAAACGCCTGCATTCCTAAGGTCTCTTTCAGAACTGCCAGACACTCTGCCGTCCTAGGCCTAAGAACTGGAAATTGTGACGGCATGGCAACACTTGGAATCCTAGGATGCAGTGGAAATGCGACTCTCAAACTGGATGGAAGAAGCTTCCAAGCATAGTGTTCTTCCATTTACCAAAGAGAACCCAAGTGTCTGAGGCTGGTAGCCTTGTTGCTGGAGAGAACTGGCATCCCCGTGGGCCTGTCGGTTAATTTCCTGTTTCTGACCCTCTAAGGAAACCCTTCCAAAAAGCCTTTGGAGCCGCTTAGAGAGAACAGCTGCGAAGTTGATGCACAGAACATTAACCTAGATTCCAGCCCTGGGTCCCAATCATCCATCTTTCTCTGGAGGTTACGTAGCCCACAGAGGGATTCAAGCAGGGAGTTTGCCTTATACAACTGACACATGAAACTGGGATGTGATGCAGGGCCACTCTCCTTGCCCTCACTCTACGTGGGCCGGAGAAGTTATCACGCAGCAGAATTCAACACCCTTCCTCTACACGTGTGTACCCAAAAGAAGTGCTGGGCAGTGGGTGTTCTCAGGCCAAGAGCAGTCCTTGTTCTGGGCTGCACCTGCTCTGTGGTTCAAAGGTTCTCTGACTCTGCTCCTTTGGAAGCATTTCAGGGCTGACGCTATCCCTGGGCTGCCAAAGCAAAGAGGCATAGCGGCCTTTCACACTGAAGGCATGGGCTTGTTTCCCATTCAGAAAGTTATGTTGCCCCTCCCTGGCTGGAGGCGGGTAAGTTGTCACAATTTGCTCTGCCCCTGGAAAATGCAAGTGGGGGTCCTCGATTTGGGCTGCCTGGTGAAACAACATGCAGTCACAGGCAGCCTGAGTACCTTTCCTTTAGTGTCTTCCTAGCTAGGTAAACTCGGCCTTCGGAGGCTAGATGAGAGCAAACATGTTCAAGTTGTGGGGAAAGTCTTTGACCAATGACCAATATGCTTGTGCTTGTGCGAGGCTTAGGCAGGAGCTTTCCAACACAGGGTTTTGACCTTACCATAAGCCGTCCCTTTGGGCTGAAGCAGGCGGGGGTTCTCTATCACAGTCTGGGAAACAGGGCCTCAGGTGAGTCTGCCAACTGACTCCCTGCCCTCCGTCACAGCCAGCTGAGAAATTAGGGCAAGGCTGATGGAACCCTCTTACAACGAAATGTTTCTCTTCAGAATAGGAGATTTTGCTACCAGACTTCAGCTACTCCTCTCTCTCAGAGTTGGTTCGTGTGTGGACTAGGGAAAGCTCCTAGGGTCTCCAGCTATGAAGGGCTCTTTGCCCAGTTGGTTTCATCCGAGAAAGAGCCAGAGGGGCTGATCTCAACAAATAGGGCTGCACACCGTGAGTCCTTCGGGTAGGGCAGTCCTGATCCAATGTGCCACCTAAGGAATAAAAGCAAAGTTTCCTTGCCACAGGAAAAAACACCGAGGCCTGGTGTTTTCTCTATGAAATTGTGTGAGCTGGTGGGTGAGGCCTTTACTATATTGTGGAAAAGCTCGGGGTTACGGCTGTCTTTCTCCCTCTCTCAGTACAATACCCTGGTCTCAGCTGTTGGGGAATGCTGAGTGGGAGAGGCTGCCTCTCTGCCGGACTCAGAAGGCTTCTTTCCTTTAGGGCAATTCCGTTTGTGTCTTACCTCGTGGAGAAAGAAACAGGGCGCCTAGAGATATTCTACCATGAAATACCTAACGACAGAGGATCTGCAGGAGCTGGTTTCTCGGTGGAAGGAGCCAAAACGCCTGCATTCCTAAGGTCTCTTTCAGAACTGCCAGACACTCTGCCGTCCTAGGCCTAAGAACTGGAAATTGTGACGGCATGGCAACACTTGGAATCCTAGGATGCAGTGGAAATGCGACTCTCAAACTGGATGGAAGAAGCTTCCAAGCATAGTGTTCTTCCATTTACCAAAGAGAACCCAAGTGTCTGAGGCTGGTAGCCTTGTTGCTGGAGAGAACTGGCATCCCCGTGGGCCTGTCGGTTAATTTCCTGTTTCTGACCCTCTAAGGAAACCCTTCCAAAAAGCCTTTGGAGCCGCTTAGAGAGAACAGCTGCGAAGTTGATGCACAGAACATTAACCTAGATTCCAGCCCTGGGTCCCAATCATCCATCTTTCTCTGGAGGTTACGTAGCCCACAGAGGGATTCAAGCAGGGAGTTTGCCTTATACAACTGACACATGAAACTGGGATGTGATGCAGGGCCACTCTCCTTGCCCTCACTCTACGTGGGCCGGAGAAGTTATCACGCAGCAGAATTCAACACCCTTCCTCTACACGTGTGTACCCAAAAGAAGCGCTGGGCAGTGGGTGTTCTCAGGCCAAGAGCAGTCCTTGTTCTGGGCTGCACCTGCTCTGTGGTTCAAAGGTTCTCTGACTCTGCTCCTTTGGAAGCATTTCAGGGCTGACGCTATCCCTGGGCTGCCAAAGCAAAGAGGCATAGCGGCCTTTCACACTGAAGGCATGGCCTTCTTTCCCATCCAGAATGTGTATGTTGCCCCTCCCAGGCTGGAGGCGTGTAAGTTGAAACCATTTGCTCTGCCCCTGGAAAAGGCAAGTGGGGGTCCTCGATTTGGGCTGCCTGGTGAAACAACATGCAGTCACAGGCAGCCTGAGTACCTTTCCTTTAGTGTGTTCCTAGCTAGGTAAACTCGGCCTTCGGAGGCTAGATGAGAGCAAACATGTTCAAGTTGTGGGGAAAGTCTTTGACCAATGACCAATATGCTTGTGCTTGTGCGAGGCTTAGGCAGGAGCTTTCCAACACAGGGTTTTGACCTTACCATAAGCCGTCCCTTTGGGCTGAAGCAGGCGGGGGTTCTGTATCACAGTCTGGGAAACAGGGCCTCAGGTGAGTCTGCCAACTGACTCCCTGCCCTCCGTCACAGCCAGCTGAGAAATTAGGGCAAGGCTGATGGAACCCTCTTACAACGAAATGTTTCTCTTCAGAATAGGAGATTTTGCTACCAGACTTCAGCTACTCCTCTCTCTCAGAGTTGGTTCGTGTGTGGACTAGGGAAAGCTCCTAGGGTCTCCAGCTATGAAGGGCTCTTTGCCCAGTTGGTTTCATCCGAGAAAGAGCCAGAGGGGCTGATCTCAACAAATAGGGCTGCACACCGTGAGTCCTTCGGGTAGGGCAGTCCTGATCCAATGTGCCACCTAAGGAATAAAAGCAAAGTTTCCTTGCCACAGGAAAAAACACCGAGGCCTGGTGTTTTCTCTATGAAATTGTGTGAGCTGGTGGGTGAGGCCTTTACTATATTGTGGAAAAGCTCGGGGTTACGGCTGTCTTTCTCCCTCTCTCAGTACAATACCCTGGTCTCAGCTGTTGGGGAATGCTGAGTGGGAGAGGCTGCCTCTCTGCCGGACTCAGAAGGCTTCTTTCCTTTAGGGCAATTCCGTTTGTGTCTTACCTCGTGGAGAAAGAAACAGGGCGCCTAGAGATATTCTACCATGAAATACCTAACGACAGAGGATCTGCAGGAGCTGGTTTCTCGGTGGAAGGAGCCAAAACGCCTGCATTCCTAAGGTCTCTTTCAGAACTGCCAGACACTCTGCCGTCCTAGGCCTAAGAACTGGAAATTGTGACGGCATGGCAACACTTGGAATCCTAGGATGCAGTGGAAATGCGACTCTCAAACTGGATGGAAGAAGCTTCCAAGCATAGTGTTCTTCCATTTACCAAAGAGAACCCAAGTGTCTGAGGCTGGTAGCCTTGTTGCTGGAGAGAACTGGCATCCCCGTGGGCCTGTCGGTTAATTTCCTGTTTCTGACCCTCTAAGGAAACCCTTCCAAAAAGCCTTTGGAGCCGCTTAGAGAGAACAGCTGCGAAGTTGATGCACAGAACATTAACCTAGATTCCAGCCCTGGGTCCCAATCATCCATCTTTCTCTGGAGGTTACGTAGCCCACAGAGGGATTCAAGCAGGGAGTTTGCCTTATACAACTGACACATGAAACTGGGATGTGATGCAGGGCCACTCTCCTTGCCCTCACTCTACGTGGGCCGGAGAAGTTATCACGCAGCAGAATTCAACACCCTTCCTCTACACGTGTGTACCCAAAAGAAGCGCTGGGCAGTGGGTGTTCTCAGGCCAAGAGCAGTCCTTGTTCTGGGCTGCACCTGCTCTGTGGTTCAAAGGTTCTCTGACTCTGCTCCTTTGGAAGCATTTCAGGGCTGACGCTATCCCTGGGCTGCCAAAGCAAAGAGGCATAGCGGCCTTTCACACTGAAGGCATGGCCTTCTTTCCCATCCAGAATGTGTATGTTGCCCCTCCCAGGCTGGAGGCGGGTAAGTTGTCACAATTTGCTCTGCCCCTGGAAAAGGCAAGTGGGGGTCCTCGATTTGGGCTGCCTGGTGAAACAACATGCAGTCACAGGCAGCCTGAGTACCTTTCCTTTAGTGTGTTCCTAGCTAGGTAAACTCGGCCTTCGGAGGCTAGATGAGAGCAAACATGTTCAAGTTGTGGGGAAAGTCTTTGACCAATGACCAATATGCTTGTGCTTGTGCGAGGCTTAGGCAGGAGCTTTCCAACACAGGGTTTTGACCTTACCATAAGCCGTCCCTTTGGGCTGAAGCAGGCGGGGGTTCTGTATCACAGTCTGGGAAACAGGGCCTCAGGTGAGTCTGCCAACTGACTCCCTGCCCTCCGTCACAGCCAGCTGAGAAATTAGGGCAAGGCTGATGGAACCCTCTTACAACGAAATGTTTCTCTTCAGAATAGGAGATTTTGCTACCAGACTTCAGCTACTCCTCTCTCTCAGAGTTGGTTCGTGTGTGGACTAGGGAAAGCTCCTAGGGTCTCCAGCTATGAAGGGCTCTTTGCCCAGTTGGTTTCATCCGAGAAAGAGCCAGAGGGGCTGATCTCAACAAATAGGGCTGCACACCGTGAGTCCTTCGGGTAGGGCAGTCCTGATCCAATGTGCCACCTAAGGAATAAAAGCAAAGTTTCCTTGCCACAGGAAAAAACACCGAGGCCTGGTGTTTTCTCTATGAAATTGTGTGAGCTGGTGGGTGAGGCCTTTACTATATTGTGGAAAAGCTCGGGGTTACGGCTGTCTTTCTCCCTCTCTCAGTACAATACCCTGGTCTCAGCTGTTGGGGAATGCTGAGTGGGAGAGGCTGCCTCTCTGCCGGACTCAGAAGGCTTCTTTCCTTTAGGGCAATTCCGTTTGTGTCTTACCTCGTGGAGAAAGAAACAGGGCGCCTAGAGATATTCTACCATGAAATACCTAACGACAGAGGATCTGCAGGAGCTGGTTTCTCGGTGGAAGGAGCCAAAACGCCTGCATTCCTAAGGTCTCTTTCAGAACTGCCAGACACTCTGCCGTCCTAGGCCTAAGAACTGGAAATTGTGACGGCATGGCAACACTTGGAATCCTAGGATGCAGTGGAAATGCGACTCTCAAACTGGATGGAAGAAGCTTCCAAGCATAGTGTTCTTCCATTTACCAAAGAGAACCCAAGTGTCTGAGGCTGGTAGCCTTGTTGCTGGAGAGAACTGGCATCCCCGTGGGCCTGTCGGTTAATTTCCTGTTTCTGACCCTCTAAGGAAACCCTTCCAAAAAGCCTTTGGAGCCGCTTAGAGAGAACAGCTGCGAAGTTGATGCACAGAACATTAACCTAGATTCCAGCCCTGGGTCCCAATCATCCATCTTTCTCTGGAGGTTACGTAGCCCACAGAGGGATTCAAGCAGGGAGTTTGCCTTATACAACTGACACATGAAACTGGGATGTGATGCAGGGCCACTCTCCTTGCCCTCACTCTACGTGGGCCGGAGAAGTTATCACGCAGCAGAATTCAACACCCTTCCTCTACACGTGTGTACCCAAAAGAAGCGCTGGGCAGTGGGTGTTCTCAGGCCAAGAGCAGTCCTTGTTCTGGGCTGCACCTGCTCTGTGGTTCAAAGGTTCTCTGACTCTGCTCCTTTGGAAGCATTTCAGGGCTGACGCTATCCCTGGGCTGCCAAAGCAAAGAGGCATAGCGGCCTTTCACACTGAAGGCATGGCCTTCTTTCCCATCCAGAATGTGTATGTTGCCCCTCCCAGGCTGGAGGCGTGTAAGTTGAAACCATTTGCTCTGCCCCTGGAAAAGGCAAGTGGGGGTCCTCGATTTGGGCTGCCTGGTGAAACAACATGCAGTCACAGGCAGCCTGAGTACCTTTCCTTTAGTGTGTTCCTAGCTAGGTAAACTCGGCCTTCGGAGGCTAGATGAGAGCAAACATGTTCAAGTTGTGGGGAAAGTCTTTGACCAATGACCAATATGCTTGTGCTTGTGCGAGGCTTAGGCAGGAGCTTTCCAACACAGGGTTTTGACCTTACCATAAGCCGTCCCTTTGGGCTGAAGCAGGCGGGGGTTCTGTATCACAGTCTGGGAAACAGGGCCTCAGGTGAGTCTGCCAACTGACTCCCTGCCCTCCGTCACAGCCAGCTGAGAAATTAGGGCAAGGCTGATGGAACCCTCTTACAACGAAATGTTTCTCTTCAGAATAGGAGATTTTGCTACCAGACTTCAGCTACTCCTCTCTCTCAGAGTTGGTTCGTGTGTGGACTAGGGAAAGCTCCTAGGGTCTCCAGCTATGAAGGGCTCTTTGCCCAGTTGGTTTCATCCGAGAAAGAGCCAGAGGGGCTGATCTCAACAAATAGGGCTGCACACCGTGAGTCCTTCGGGTAGGGCAGTCCTGATCCAATGTGCCACCTAAGGAATAAAAGCAAAGTTTCCTTGCCACAGGAAAAAACACCGAGGCCTGGTGTTTTCTCTATGAAATTGTGTGAGCTGGTGGGTGAGGCCTTTACTATATTGTGGAAAAGCTCGGGGTTACGGCTGTCTTTCTCCCTCTCTCAGTACAATACCCTGGTCTCAGCTGTTGGGGAATGCTGAGTGGGAGAGGCTGCCTCTCTGCCGGACTCAGAAGGCTTCTTTCCTTTAGGGCAATTCCGTTTGTGTCTTACCTCGTGGAGAAAGAAACAGGGCGCCTAGAGATATTCTACCATGAAATACCTAACGACAGAGGATCTGCAGGAGCTGGTTTCTCGGTGGAAGGAGCCAAAACGCCTGCATTCCTAAGGTCTCTTTCAGAACTGCCAGACACTCTGCCGTCCTAGGCCTAAGAACTGGAAATTGTGACGGCATGGCAACACTTGGAATCCTAGGATGCAGTGGAAATGCGACTCTCAAACTGGATGGAAGAAGCTTCCAAGCATAGTGTTCTTCCATTTACCAAAGAGAACCCAAGTGTCTGAGGCTGGTAGCCTTGTTGCTGGAGAGAACTGGCATCCCCGTGGGCCTGTCGGTTAATTTCCTGTTTCTGACCCTCTAAGGAAACCCTTCCAAAAAGCCTTTGGAGCCGCTTAGAGAGAACAGCTGCGAAGTTGATGCACAGAACATTAACCTAGATTCCAGCCCTGGGTCCCAATCATCCATCTTTCTCTGGAGGTTACGTAGCCCACAGAGGGATTCAAGCAGGGAGTTTGCCTTATACAACTGACACATGAAACTGGGATGTGATGCAGGGCCACTCTCCTTGCCCTCACTCTACGTGGGCCGGAGAAGTTATCACGCAGCAGAATTCAACACCCTTCCTCTACACGTGTGTACCCAAAAGAAGCGCTGGGCAGTGGGTGTTCTCAGGCCAAGAGCAGTCCTTGTTCTGGGCTGCACCTGCTCTGTGGTTCAAAGGTTCTCTGACTCTGCTCCTTTGGAAGCATTTCAGGGCTGACGCTATCCCTGGGCTGCCAAAGCAAAGAGGCATAGCGGCCTTTCACACTGAAGGCATGGGCTTGTTTCCCATTCAGAAAGTTATGTTGCCCCTCCCTGGCTGGAGGCGGGTAAGTTGTCACAATTTGCTCTGCCCCTGGAAAATGCAAGTGGGGGTCCTCGATTTGGGCTGCCTGGTGAAACAACATGCAGTCACAGGCAGCCTGAGTACCTTTCCTTTAGTGTGTTCCTAGCTAGGTAAACTCGGCCTTCGGAGGCTAGATGAGAGCAAACATGTTCAAGTTGTGGGGAAAGTCTTTGACCAATGACCAATATGCTTGTGCTTGTGCGAGGCTTAGGCAGGAGCTTTCCAACACAGGGTTTTGACCTTACCATAAGCCGTCCCTTTGGGCTGAAGCAGGCGGGGGTTCTGTATCACAGTCTGGGAAACAGGGCCTCAGGTGAGTCTGCCAACTGACTCCCTGCCCTCCGTCACAGCCAGCTGAGAAATTAGGGCAAGGCTGATGGAACCCTCTTACAACGAAATGTTTCTCTTCAGAATAGGAGATTTTGCTACCAGACTTCAGCTACTCCTCTCTCTCAGAGTTGGTTCGTGTGTGGACTAGGGAAAGCTCCTAGGGTCTCCAGCTATGAAGGGCTCTTTGCCCAGTTGGTTTCATCCGAGAAAGAGCCAGAGGGGCTGATCTCAACAAATAGGGCTGCACACCGTGAGTCCTTCGGGTAGGGCAGTCCTGATCCAATGTGCCACCTAAGGAATAAAAGCAAAGTTTCCTTGCCACAGGAAAAAACACCGAGGCCTGGTGTTTTCTCTATGAAATTGTGTGAGCTGGTGGGTGAGGCCTTTACTATATTGTGGAAAAGCTCGGGGTTACGGCTGTCTTTCTCCCTCTCTCAGTACAATACCCTGGTCTCAGCTGTTGGGGAATGCTGAGTGGGAGAGGCTGCCTCTCTGCCGGACTCAGAAGGCTTCTTTCCTTTAGGGCAATTCCGTTTGTGTCTTACCTCGTGGAGAAAGAAACAGGGCGCCTAGAGATATTCTACCATGAAATACCTAACGACAGAGGATCTGCAGGAGCTGGTTTCTCGGTGGAAGGAGCCAAAACGCCTGCATTCCTAAGGTCTCTTTCAGAACTGCCAGACACTCTGCCGTCCTAGGCCTAAGAACTGGAAATTGTGACGGCATGGCAACACTTGGAATCCTAGGATGCAGTGGAAATGCGACTCTCAAACTGGATGGAAGAAGCTTCCAAGCATAGTGTTCTTCCATTTACCAAAGAGAACCCAAGTGTCTGAGGCTGGTAGCCTTGTTGCTGGAGAGAACTGGCATCCCCGTGGGCCTGTCGGTTAATTTCCTGTTTCTGACCCTCTAAGGAAACCCTTCCAAAAAGCCTTTGGAGCCGCTTAGAGAGAACAGCTGCGAAGTTGATGCACAGAACATTAACCTAGATTCCAGCCCTGGGTCCCAATCATCCATCTTTCTCTGGAGGTTACGTAGCCCACAGAGGGATTCAAGCAGGGAGTTTGCCTTATACAACTGACACATGAAACTGGGATGTGATGCAGGGCCACTCTCCTTGCCCTCACTCTACGTGGGCCGGAGAAGTTATCACGCAGCAGAATTCAACACCCTTCCTCTACACGTGTGTACCCAAAAGAAGTGCTGGGCAGTGGGTGTTCTCAGGCCAAGAGCAGTCCTTGTTCTGGGCTGCACCTGCTCTGTGGTTCAAAGGTTCTCTGACTCTGCTCCTTTGGAAGCATTTCAGGGCTGACGCTATCCCTGGGCTGCCAAAGCAAAGAGGCATAGCGGCCTTTCACACTGAAGGCATGGGCTTGTTTCCCATTCAGAAAGTTATGTTGCCCCTCCCTGGCTGGAGGCGGGTAAGTTGTCACAATTTGCTCTGCCCCTGGAAAATGCAAGTGGGGGTCCTCGATTTGGGCTGCCTGGTGAAACAACATGCAGTCACAGGCAGCCTGAGTACCTTTCCTTTAGTGTGTTCCTAGCTAGGTAAACTCGGCCTTCGGAGGCTAGATGAGAGCAAACATGTTCAAGTTGTGGGGAAAGTCTTTGACCAATGACCAATATGCTTGTGCTTGTGCGAGGCTTAGGCAGGAGCTTTCCAACACAGGGTTTTGACCTTACCATAAGCCGTCCCTTTGGGCTGAAGCAGGCGGGGGTTCTGTATCACAGTCTGGGAAACAGGGCCTCAGGTGAGTCTGCCAACTGACTCCCTGCCCTCCGTCACAGCCAGCTGAGAAATTAGGGCAAGGCTGATGGAACCCTCTTACAACGGAATGTTTCTCTTCAGAATAGGAGATTTTGCTACCAGACTTCAGCTACTCCTCTCTCTCAGAGTTGGTTCGTGTGTGGACTAGGGAAAGCTCCTAGGGTCTCCAGCTATGAAGGGCTCTTTGCCCAGTTGGTTTCATCCGAGAAAGAGCCAGAGGGGCTGATCTCAACAAATAGGGCTGCACACCGTGAGTCCTTCGGGTAGGGCAGTCCTGATCCAATGTGCCACCTAAGGAATAAAAGCAAAGTTTCCTTGCCACAGGAAAAAACACCGAGGCCTGGTGTTTTCTCTATGAAATTGTGTGAGCTGGTGGGTGAGGCCTTTACTATATTGTGGAAAAGCTCGGGGTTACGGCTGTCTTTCTCCCTCTCTCAGTACAATACCCTGGTCTCAGCTGTTGGGGAATGCTGAGTGGGAGAGGCTGCCTCTCTGCCGGACTCAGAAGGCTTCTTTCCTTTAGGGCAATTCCGTTTGTGTCTTACCTCGTGGAGAAAGAAACAGGGCGCCTAGAGATATTCTACCATGAAATACTTAACGACAGAGGATCTGCAGGAGCTGGTTTCTCGGTGGA
>NW_028124270.1:0-44354 GCF_965194825.1 Balaenoptera physalus | reverse complement strand
TCTTAGGTCATCCAGGTGACATGCAAGGCTCTCTGCCTTACTTAGCACTCTTCCTTAGAATTAGTGTTTATAAGTGAGATGATTGTCCTATAGTAGTCCCAGATTGACTGTAAAGACTGGATAATCAATCCTTTTGTAATTCAGGGGGTTTCTAATTCTTTGCTTTCAACAAATTTGATGGAGAACCTAAAGTTGATGATTTAAAATAACATTTAATGAGAGATTACTGTGAGATACTTTTGGCATGCAATTCAGAAGTTGAAATAATTGAATGACTTTACTATAATAAAACTATTTTCATCTATTTATGAGAACAGTGTCTCTGAGTGCTTATATCTGTAAAACCCCAAAATAGGAATTGAATCTAGATTAAATTGTATCTCTTTCTAACAATAAATAACATTCATCAATAGATTTTGAGAGATGTATCCAATAAAATTTTACTAATTATGTGTAATTATTATCAAAATTTATCATATATGGTTTCAAATTTTAACTACTGATAATTATGATAATAAAACTTTCAGGTAATTTTAATTTTTAATTTTAATTTTAAAAGACTTTCAAACATAAAAATACACTGCATTACATAAAATTCTGGGAATGGAGAATGGAGTGAAAATAATATTTCATTGAGAAAAAGGAATGATGTGAAAGGCAGTCTTTTTTATGAATGATAGTGAATTTCTAATAAATATGTTATTTTGATGGTACTGGAAACATAAGAGTCATGTGATGATTTTATTTTAAAATGTCAACATTTATAGTATAATGGAAATGACATTCTTTAAAACTACATTTCTAATGGAAAATTTTAGATGTCAACTTTCAAAAGTGGAAACAGTTTCACAGTTTTTCAAAACTCTTCTAGGGACAAAGTGAGCAAAAAGATTCAGATGACTGCCTCAGATGGCAGCTAGTCAAAACCATCTCATCTGATAGATGTAGCAGCTGAGGACCACAGGTTCTGTTCCTGAACCAGAACCCAAAGCCACATTTAGTCACTGGCTCCGCAACTCCATCCCATCTCCTACGCAAAGAGGGCACACGGGGTTCTGAGAGAAAGTCCATGTTTATTAATGACAAGGTACCTCTAAGTAAGAGGTCATCTCTTAAATGTATTTGAGTTTAGAGCTGTCTGACATCTGTGGTAGCCTGTCACCACCAGTCTCATCAGGATTCTTTCTAAGGCAATCATTTAGAAATATGAGGTGTCCATACATCTATCTCAGCAAGTTGGGTTGTGATTTATCTAACAACTGACTTCCCTAACAAAGCTGGAAGCAGCTTAGGGGGAGTAGATATTCATTGTTTTAGTTGGCTTGGGCTGGGCTGCCGTAACAAAATACCATACACTGGGTGGTTTAAACAACAGAAATTAATTTTCTCCCAATTCTGGAGCTGAAAGTGAGATAGGGTGCCAGCATGGTCAGGTTCTGTTGAGAGTTCTGTTCCTGGCTTGCAGACAGCTGCCTTCTTGCTGCATGTGCCTGCCGAGAGAAAGCAAGATCTGGATCTGGTCTCTCTTCCTATCCTTAAGGACGTAATCCTATTGGATCAGGACCCTACCCTTATAACCTCATTTAACTTTACTTCCACAAAGCCCCTACCTCCAAATATGTCATATTAGGGGCTAGGGCTTCAACATACGAATTTTAGTTGGACACAAACATTCAGTTCCCAACAGTCATAAATCTTTATATACCTTGTTCCTAACCCAACGGATGGTACTAGTGAGCATTAATAAATTTCTGCTGAATAAATTCATATTAATTCCTTATATCAGTGTCATAGTGGCAATGTAGTACAGCAAAGAGAAAACTAGCTCTATGACCTTGGGCAAGTCATATAACATCTCTGAGCCTCAGCTTCTTCAGATGTAAAGTCTAGATAGCAACTCTTATCTTATAAATATGTTATGAGGCTTAGAAGGGAGGTGTGTCAAGGGTATGGAATCGTATGTGTGAAATAATAGCTCTATATAATACTTCTGCTTAACATTTTATAGTTTGTGAAGCACTGCTGTATACCTCATTCTACTGAATGAAGACCTGAATGCCTCAGACACTTCTAGCACCAAGCTTCATGATCTTTAAGGTCTTGGATGAACTGGTATAGTGAAAAGAAAATAAGGTAACCTTGGACTTCACTAGGTCATAATTTCTGTGTTATGCAATGAAGTAATTCACTGCATTGGTCTAACTCTCGGGGTGATCAAGAGGGCAGGTTAATAAATCTTCCCGGCAGGGAGAGGAAAATATTAGGTGTTTTAATGTCTATTCTTTTGCAAAATTAATCAGTTACTTGCTATTTCCTTAAATAAATTATTTTTCAGAATACTTATAGCCAAAGTTTTGTAAGTCCAATCACGGACACTAGATGGCACCATAAGAACCTCACCTGCACCAATTCCTGACAGTCCAACAGCTCTTTCTCACAATTTACAGCCTGAAGATTTTTAACATAGAGTCTGGGGTGAAGAAAACTTAGAGAAAAGTTCTTTCATTTCTATGTAGAGACTATAAGTTTTCTCTCTAAGAGGTTGATCTCCTACTGTGAATAGTACGCAGAGGATCAGGACTCTCATGGGAAACTACAGACAGCGTGGATCAAGTCAGGAGACGTGGTCTGCGTCCCAGTGCCGATGCTTCGCAGCTGGTTTTCGCGGAGAAGGTCTATTTCCTGCCCCGTATGCATCTCATGGGATTGCTGGGAGGACCATGCAGAGTCATGGATGAGAACTGCCACGTGCTACAGTTAAAAACCAGGGTTCTTTCTACCTCTGCAGCCCCTCTTCCCGGGAGGCTCGTGCCTTGCACCAGCTCCGGGCCTCTGCTACCCGGGCCCCTGCCTGCTCTGTTTTCAACCACAAGCTCACTCCTCAAGCATCTGTAAAGGACTCTGACATCAGATCTGTTTTTCAACTTTCACTCAAGCAGCTGGAACTCACGCTTCTTCGTGTCCTCCACACCAGTGGTGTTCAGCTTCTCTTCAGTAGTCCTGTGGCTACTCGTCATCACCTGGAAGTGAACCCCGTAAAACCGTCAGCTTCACCTCCCATTGTTCCACAAGTCATCCCTCCTTTCCCCTCCCCACCTGCTCATCCCTTTCACTGCGATTCCAGCTCCTCCGCGTCTTCCTTCTCTCCCTGTTCATCAGCCCCCGCTTCTCTGCGCATAGAGCCCCTCTTTCTCTTCTCGCCTAGGCTCTTTAGTCTCCCACCAGCACCTACGCCTCCCTCACCCCAGTCCTCCGAGGCCTCCAGCCCTCAGGCCGCCACGGGACCAGTGCAGCCCTTGGTTTGAGGCAGGGCAGAGCGCCAAGTGGAAGAGCACAGGCGTAGAATTGTTTTATTGCTCTGACAGTAAACAGCTGCGTAAGTAACTCTGCCCACATTACTGACCCCTCTGAGCATCGGCGGTGGGTATTTTCGGGGGATGAAGACATCTACCCACAGGAGAATTAAGGGAGTTAGTAGGTAAGAAGAGATGTCCTAAAACATATTTTTATGCCTTTATCTTTTGCCTCTTCCACATATGTGACCTCCCCCTGCGATCCAGAGGTCCTTCTCTGGAGGGCAAGTGGATGAATAGGTAGGCTAGGATTATTAGAGTAAAACACAAATGAGAGGCGGGGTGTAGTTTACTTCTAAAACAGGTAACTGAGATATAAAACTAAAGGCCTGAAGAAAGTAGGGCCTAGAGATTATGCCAAAGTATACTTTGGAAACAAAACAGGGGAGAACCAGGTATACCTGCCTTCCGTTCCCCACCACAAGCAGAAAGGATCATGGGGACCACGGAGGAGGGGCCTCAAAGGAAACGGGCAGGGAGGGCGGAGGAGCTGGGTTGTCCCTGTATGGTCAGCCCCCCACGATGGCGGCTCCCTTGCTCGCTGTGCGTCCCCTGCCTGACCAGTCCCTGCCTCACCGACCCCTACTCACCTGACTGACCTTCCCTCCTCAGTACATGGCTGCATGCTCGCCCCGGCCCAGCTGGGAACGCTCATTAGATCAGAACGTCCGCACCTTGCTGGCTCATCAAAGGGGCGGTGAGGGGCAGGCTCCCATGCTGGTTTCCCTGGTAACCGATGAGCCACGCTGACGTCAATTCCCCCTGTAACTGGTAACCTCCCTCTCCCCGTGGTAGTGAAGACGGCCGCTGTCTGCCCCACAGGGTGGGGAGTCACGCCCGGACCTCGCTTCCCACAGGTAAGATCCTCCTATCCATGAACACCATTGATGTCTCCGTCACTGATTCTGGGGTCCTTCTACGGTCTTCAAGCTGGGCAAACACTGGGCTTACAAGCCTGCGGGGTGCAGCCCAACGGTCCCTTTTCAAGAGTCCTACACTCACCTAATCAGGAAACCTAGGTGGGTCCCTTAACCCCCAGAAGCAGGGATGTGGAAAGAAAATCCACAGCATATATATAGTCATTTAGCCCTCGAAACAACTCCACAAAACCACTGTTACCCACGTAAAACAACACCACAAGACTATTATTGGCCCCATTTTACTGAATAGGAAAGTGACAGGATTTTGACTCAGGCCAGCTGACTTCAAAGGCCGTGCCCTTAACCATCACCCTACACAGCCTTTCAGTAAACATCAGTTCCCTACACCCACCCCAACCCCACCTCTACTCAATGCCAGGGTTAGGAAGCTGAGTTAGGAAAGGTAGGCTGCCGTGTGTTTCATGCTGTTACGGTTTAAGGTCTAAACTCAGCTGGGCCTTCGGTTCTGCTTCATCTCCTGTTGTTTGTGCTTCGTCGGCTCCCTTCACCAGGCCCTGCAATGGGCCTAAACCCTCCACCTTCCCTGCCCCGCTCACCTCCAGCAGTAAACTCACCTGTGATTCATAGACAAAATCAGTGCCGTTAGGGGTGGACTCTTGCAGCTTCCCTCCTTCCCTCAACTAACTTATCTTCAAGGGAAGCCTCTCCTCCTATCCAACCAGTTTTCGAAGGAGAGGTTCCTCTCTCTCTCCTCTTTCAGACCGCTCCCTCCTTTGCTCTTGCACCCCCTCCAGGAGTTCTCTCAGGTGTCTCTTTTTCCAGTATGTTCAGCCTTCCCCCTCTCTGCTGGGTCCTTTCAGCATATAAACAAGGTAAGGTCTTTCCTCTCCTTCATGTCATTTCCATCCATAATTGTCCTAGATGTCAGAAATTTCCAAGCACCAGTCCCTGAACTCTTCCTAAGTAGTGATGAAATCTCACTAATTCATGATAAAAAGTTGAGCAAATAAGGATAATATAGGGAGTTTCTCATTAAACTAAAGTAATTCAATTTAAATGATTTTTTGTTCTGAAATTATGACTTTTTTTAAAATGTTCTGTTATTCTTTGTATAGGAGGCCCTCTGCATCTGTGGGTTCCATATCCTCGGATACAGAAGGCCGACTGTACCACACCATTTAATACAAGGGACTTGAGCACCCGTAGAGCTTGATATCCTTTGGGGGTCCTGGAACAGATCCCCCAAGGATCCCCAGGGATGACTGTATGCCCCCTATCAGAAGTGTGAAGACTTCACTTGAGCAACGAACAACCCTCTTTGCTGTAAGACGTTGAGATTTGGGGCTTCTTTTTTACTGTGCATAACCTAGCCAAGAAGTCCTCAAACTCTTTGGTCTCTGAACATCTCTACACTCTTTACACTCTTAAAAACTATTAAGGACCTGTATTGACTGTGTTTCTTTACTTTCTGTCTTCTCAATGCTCTGGCAGCTGGGACCTTGCTAGTGCAGGAGAGACTGCTCCTTTGAGGACTAGCTAATTCCTAGAGATGACAAACTCCCCCCTTGTGAATATACCTTTCATGTGCAAGCTAACCAATCCAAAACCATACCCCTCCGCCCCCATTACCACCCCCTTTACCCAGCTCTCACAGGGCTCTTATACTTTGGGCCAATACAGCGATATGTTGTTTTACTGCACTTCACAGATACTGCATTTTTTACAGATTGAAGACTTGTGAAAAACCTGCATTGAGCAAGTCTATTGGTGCCATTTTTCCAGCAGCATTAGTTTTTAATTAAGATATGTACATTGTTTTCTTAGACATAATGCTATTGCACACTTAATAGACTACAGCATAGTGTAAACATAATGTTTATATGTACTGGAAACCAAAAAATTCGTGTGACTTGCCTTATTGCCCCATTTGCTTTATTGCAATAGTCTGGAACCAAACCAGCAGTATCTCCGAGGTATGCCTGTGCTCACCTGTCCTGGTCACCTCAGGGCCAGATCCAGGAAACCCTAGGACAGCCCCTACACCTAAGAGCCTGCTGAAATTATTCAAACTAGCCAACCCTAAACCTGCTTACCCTGCCTTGCCTGTTCCTTTCTGCGAAAACCACAATAAGGCTCTCACCCATGCTTTCCCCTCACTCCTTCAACCTTCTGACTGACTAGTGCTTCCCGGGTGGCCCTGTGCGGCCCTGTGTGACATGGCAGGCCTCCTACTCTTGGGAACAGACTTCCCTTTAGTGACAGTCATCTCCTGGTCTATTGACCTAACCATACCTAAGTAATAATAAAGCCAACATTTTAAAACAGGACCTCAGTGGGCTTTTGTTTATGTGGGTTCTATATATTGATATTTACTGTTTTAGATATTAAAACTGAGAAATTTTAAAAATATGTAAATGAATCCATTATACATTAGCATAGTAATATCTTAATGAAAAATATATTTTCTAGAACAAAAAAATAGCTGTGAGAAGAGTAGCACTGTTTCAGTTTTTACAAATCTCTTTAATGTCTGGCTAAGCAGAATAAAGCTGGATTTTGGGGTCTGCTTCTGCATTCAAAGAGCTGCAGTATCACATTCTGGAAAACTCCACAATACACTCATAAGAGATTGAGAATGAAAAAGGCAAATAACATTTTAGCATTTAATCATTGATTTTGAAACTGACCTCATAGACCCACGGAAAATGTCCCCAGACCACACTTCGAGAATGCTAACCTACACAATATTGACTAATACAAACAAGTTTTTTAGAATTTAATTTTTTTCCAGTTGTATTGAGATATAAATGACATAGAGTACTGTATAAGTTTAGGTGTCCAGCATAGTGATTTGACTTACATACATCATGAAATGATTATCATGGTAAGTTTAATGAGTATCCATCATCTCATATAAACACAAAATTAAAGAAATAGGGAAAAAAACATTTTTTTCCTTATGATGAGAACTCTTAGGATTACTCTCTTAACAACTTTGATATGTATAGTACAGCAGTGTTAATTATCTTTATCACGTTGTACATTACATCTCTAGTACTTATTTATCTTAGGACTGGAAGTTTTGTAACTTTTGACTGCCTTCACCCAATACCCCACCCACACCCGTGCCTCTAGTAACCACAAATCTGATCTCTTTTTCCATGAGTCTGTTTGTTTGCTTTTGAAGTATAATTGACCTACAACACTATGTTAATTCCTGATATATAACATAGTGAATCAATATTTCTATACATTTCAAATTGATCACCACGATAAGTCTAGTTACCATCTGTCACCATACAAAGATATTACATAATTGTTTACTATTTTCCCCACACTGTACATTTCATACCCATGACTCATTTATTTTGTAACTAGAAATGTGTACCTCAGTCCCCCTCACCTATGTCTTATCTCCCCCTCAACTCCTCCCCTTGGCAACGACATGTTTGTTCTCTGTATCTATGACTCTGTTATGTTTGTTCATTTGTTTTGTTTTTTAGATTCCACATGTAAGTGATATCATAATTTGTCTTTCTCTGACTTATTTCACTTAGCATAATACCCTCTAGACCATCCATGTTATCACAAATGGCAAGGTTTCATTCTTTTTATGGCTGAGTAATATTCCACTGTGTGTGTGTGTGTGTGTGTGTGTGTGTGTATGTGTGTATCCATTCATCTGTTGATGGGCACTTAGGTTGCTTCCATATCTTAGCTATTGTAAATGATGCTGCTATGAACATAGGGTTGCATATATCTTTTCTAATTACTGTTTTTATTTGCTTTGGATAAATATCCAGAAGTGGAATTACTGGATCATATGGTAGTTCTATTTTTAATTTTTTGAGCAATTTCCATAATGTTTTCCATAGTGGCTACACCAATTTACATTCCTACCAACAGTGCACAAGGGTTCTTTTTTCCAATCCTTGCCAATACTTGTTACTTGTTGTCTTTCTGATAATAGTCATTCTGACAGATATAAAGGGGATATTTCATTGTGATTTTGGTTTGCATTTCCCTGATGATTAGTGATGTTGAGCATCTTTTCATGTGTCTGTTGGCCATCTGCATATTTTCTTTGGAAAAATGTCTATTCAGATCCTCTGTCCATTTTTTAATTGGGTTGTTTTTTTGATGTTGAGTTGTATGAATTCTTTGTATATTTTGGATATCAACCCCTTATCAGCTACAGTAAGTCCCCTGCTTACAAACAAGTTCCTTTCTGAGAGTGCATTCATAAGCCCAATTTGTTCGTAAGTCCAGCAAAATTAGCCTAGGTACCCAACTAACACAATCGGCTATATAGTACTGTACTATAATAGGTTTATAGTACCTTTCACACAAATAATACATAAAAAACAAACAAAAAAAATAAAGAAAACATTTTTAATCTTACAGTATGTTTCCTTGAAAAGTACAGTAGTACAGTACAACAGCTGGCATCGAGGGAACAGGCAAGAAGAGTTACTGACTGGAAGAGGGGGAGGAGGTGGGAGAGGGTAGAGCTGAAGGATCGTCAGCAGTAGAAGACTGAGGGCAAGCTGCAGTTTCACTCATGCCTGATGTTGATGGAACGCACATTCACACCTTTGAAAGTTCAAAACTTGAAGGCTTGTATGTAGGGGACTTACTGTATGTCATTTGCAAGTATCTTCTCCCATTTAGTAGGCGGCCTTTTCATTTAGTTGATAGTTTCCTTATGTGAAAAGTTTTTAATTTGATGTAGTCCCATTTGTTTATTTTTGCTTTTGTTTCCCTTGCCTGTGGAGACATATTCAAAAACAATATTACTAAGACCAATGTCAAAGAGTATACTTCTTACTTTTTCTTTTAGAAGTTTTTTTTTTTTAAAGTTATACACTTTATTTATTTATTTATTTATTTATGGCTGTGTTGGGTCTTCGTTTCTGTGTGAGGGCTTTCTCTAGTTGCGGCAAGTGGGGGCCACTCTTCATCGCGGTGCGTGGGCCTCTCATTATTGCGGCCTCTCCTGTTGCGGAGCACAGGCTCCAGACGCGCAGGCTCAGTAGCTGTGGCCCACGGGCCCAGCCGCTCAGCGGCATGTGGGATCTTCCCAGACCAGGGCCCGAACCCGTGTCCCCTGCATTGGCAGGCAGACTCTCAACCACTGCGCCACCAGGGAAGCCCACTTTTAGAAGTTTTATGGTTACAGGTCTTACATTTATATCTTTAATGCATTTGAGTTTATTTTTGTGCATGGTGTGAGTTGTCCAGTTTGCTTCTTTTGCATGTAACTGACCAATTTTCCCAACACCATTTATTGAAGAAACTGTCTTTTCCCCATTGTATATTCTTTCCTCCTTTGTTGTAGATTAATTGCCCATATAACTGTGGGTTCATTTCTGGGCTGTCTTTTCTTTTCTACTAATTTATATGTCTGTTTTTGTGCCAGTACCATGCTGTTTGGATTACTGGAGCTTTGTAGTATAGTTTAAAACCAGAGATTGTGATCTCTCCAGCTTTGTTCTTCTTTCTCAATATTGTTTTGGCTATTTGGAGTCTTTTGTGTTTCCAGAAATTTTTTTAAATTATTTGTTCTAGTTCTGTGAAAAATGCCATTAGTATTTTGATAGGGATTGCATTGAATCTGTAGATTGCCTTGGGTAGTATGGTCATTTTTAACAATATTAATTCTCCCAATCCATGAGCATGATATATCTTTCCATCAGTTTGTGTCATCTTCAGTTTCTTCAGTGACAAGTTGGTTGTTTAGTAGCGTATTATTTAGCCTCCACATGTTTATGTCTTTTGCAGTCTTTTTTCTTGAAGTTGATTTCTAGTCTCACAGTGTTGTGGTCAGAAAAGTTGCTTGATAGGATGTCAATCTTTTTAAACTTACTGAGACTTGTTTTGTGGCCTACAATATGACCTATCCTGGAGAACATTACATGGACACTTGAAAAGAATGTGTATTCTGCTGCTTTTGGATGGAATGTTCTATGTATACTTGTTAAGTTCACTTTGTCTAATGTGCTGTTTTAGGTCAGTGTTTCCTTATTGATTTTTTATCTAGATGATCTGTCCATTGATGTAAGCAGGGTTTTAAATTCCCCCATTATTACTGTGTTATTGTCAATTTCTCTTTTTATGTCTGTTAATATTTGGTTTATGTATTTAGGTACTCTTATGTTGGGTGCATATATATTTAAAATTATCATATTTTCTTCTTAGATTGATCCCCTTATCATTCTGTAATGCCCTTCTTTGTCTCTTGTTATGATCTATCTTGTCTGAAATAAGTATTGCTACACCCTGGCTTCCTTTTTGTTTCCATTTGCATGAAATAGCTTTTTTCATTCCCTCACTTTCAGTTCGTGTGTGTCTTTAGATCTCTTGTAGAGAGCATATATTTGCGTCTTGTTTTGTATCTATTCAGCCACTCTTTTATTTTTAAATTTAATTAATTTATTTATTTATTTATGGCTGTGTTGGGTCTTTGTTTCTGTGCGAGGGCTTTCTCTAGTTACGGCAAGTGGGGGCCACTCTTCATCGCGGTGCGCAGGCCTCTCACTTTCGCGGCCTCTCTTGTTGCAGAGCACAGGCTCCAGACACGCAGGCTCAGTAATTGTGGCTCATGGACCTAGTTGCTCCACGGCATGTGGGATCTTCCCAGACCAGGGCTCGAACCTGTGTCCCCTGCATTGGCAGGCAGATTCTCAACCACTGCGCCACCAGGGAAGCCCCACTCTGCCTTTTGATTGGAGCATTTAGTCCATTTACATGTAAAGTGATTATTGATAGGTATGTACTTATTGCAATTTTGTTAATTGTACGGGGGTTATTTTTGTAGTTCTTTTTTGTTCCTTTCTTCTTCTTTTGCTCTCTTTCCTTGTGATTTGATGACTATCTTTAGAGTTATGTTTGGATTTCTTCCCCTTTTTTTGGTGTGTGTATTATTATAGATTTTTGATTTGTGGTTACCATGAGGTTTATATATAGCAATCTATATATTTACCTGATTGTTTTAAGTTGCCAATCTCTCAAGTTCAAACACATTTTTAAAACCTGGGATTTTTACTCCCAGTCCTCATGTTTACTGTTTTTGACATCATGTTTTACATCCTTTTGTTTTGTGTATTCCTTAACTACTTATTGTGGATATAGATGATTTTACTACTTTTGTCTTTTAACGTTCCTACTAGCTTTATAAGTAATTGATTTACTACCACTACTGTACATTTGTCATTACCAATGAGATTTTTCCTTTCATAATTTTCATGTTTCTAGTTGTGGCCTTTTCTTTCCTGCTTAGAGAAGTTCCTTTAACATTTCTTGTAAGGCTGTTTCAAGGTGATGAACTCTTTTAGCTTTTGCTTGTTTGTAAAACTTTTGATCTCCCTTTCAAATCTGAATGATAGCCTTGAGGGGTAGAGTATTCTTGGTCATAGGTTTTTTGTTTCATCACTTTAAATATATCATATCACTCCCTTCTGGCCTGCAGAGTTTCTGCTGAAAAGTCAGTTGATAGTCTTAGGGGAGTTCCCTTGTATGTAATTTGTTGTTTTTTCTCTTGCTATTTTTAATATTCTCTCTTTAATTTCTGCCGTTTTAATTACAATGTATCTTAGTATGGTCCTCTGTCAGTTGATCCTGTTTGGGACTCTGTGATTTCTGGACCCGAACGTCTGTTTCCTTTCCCAGGTTAGGGAAGTTTTCAGCTGTTATGTCTTCAAATATGTTATCTGCCCCTTTCTCTCTCTTCTCCTTCTGGGACCCCTATAATATGAATGTTAGTATGCCTGATATTGTACCAGAGGTCTCTTAAGCTGTCGTCATCTCTTTTTATTCATTTTTCTTTTTTTCTGTTCAGTTCGAGTGATTTCAACTACTCTCTCTTTTAGTTTGTTGATCCATTCCTCTGTATCATCTAATCTACTGTTCATTCTTTCTAGTGTAGTTTTTATTTCACTTATTGTATTCTTAAGCTCCATTTCATCTTTCTTTATTTTTCCTTTTTGTTAAACTTCTCACTGTATTTGTTTATTCTTCTCCCAAGTTCTTTGAGCATCTTTCTGTTTTTTTGTTTTTTTGTTTTTTTGCCTATGCCATGCAGCATGTGGGATCTTAGTTCCCTGACTAGGGATTGAACATGCGCACTTTGCAGTGGAAGTGTGGAGTTTTAACCACTGGACCACCAGGGAAGTCCCTCGAACATCTTTATGATCAGTACTTTTGAACTTTTTATTGTGTTGATTACCTAGCTCCATTTCTCTTAGTTCTTCTTCTGGGGTTTTATCTTATTCCTTTGTTTGGAACATATTTCTCTGTTGCCTCATTTTGCCTAATTCTCTGTTTTTATTTCTATAGGTTGGTTACTTTTCCCAATCTTGATGAGTGGCCATTTGTAGGAGATGTCCTATGCATTTCAGCAGTGCACTCCCCTCTGGTCACCAGAGCTATATGCTCTCGGAGTGCTCCCTATGTAGGCTCTGTGGGCCCATTACTCTGAACTCTTTCTCAGGTAGATTGCCTATCTCCACTTCACTTGGTTCTTCTTCTGAGGTTTTATCTTATTCCTTTGTCTGAAACATAGTCCTCTGTCACCTCATTTTTTCTGAGTTGCTATTTGTATTTTATATATGTGGTAGATTAGTCACGTTTCTCAACCTTGGAGAAGTGGCCTTTTATAGGAGATGTCCTATGCATCCCAGCAGTGCACTCCCATCTCATTACCCAAGCTATATGCTTGGTGGTTCCCCCTAAGAGGGCTGCATGGGTCCTTCTGTTGTGTTAGGCTGACTATGTGGGCGGTCTGGTAGGTTTGGTTGGCCCCTAGTCCAGTTGGTTGCCAGGCCCTGCCTTCTGTGGATGCTGTTGGCTGCTGTTTAGTGGTGCCTGGTTACAAGGCAGCTGGTTGCAGAACCCTAGGTGGCCCCAGGGCTAGTGTTGGCTCAGTGGTGGGCAGAGTCAGGGTCCAAAAGACTGGGGTGGTTGCCCACCCACTTGCAGGTGAAGCCAGATCCTGCAGTTAGTGCCAAACTACTTGCAGGCAGATCTGGTTCCTGGAATCTGGCTGCAGGCCTAGGGATCCCAGAGCTTGTTTCAGATTGTTGGGAGGGGGAAATTTCCTGACACAGTTGTGTATGGGGTCCAGGATGTTCCAGAGATTGCACTGACCTGCTAATGGGCAGGGCCGGGGTTCAGCTGGTTCCAGGGTAGGCTCTGGCTTGCTGCTGGTAGGCTCAGTCTGCAGGCTGTGGGATCATAGTTTTCTGCTGCTGGTGTCTGCCCTCTGAGTGAAGCTGGTCTAGAGGCTAGTGCAGGCTTGCTGGTAGGAAGGCCAGTGCCTGCCCACTGGTGGGTGGAGTTGGATCTTGGCCCACTGGTGGGCAGGGTCATGTCTAAGGGTATTTCTAGAGATGGCTGTGGGCTCAGGAAGTCTTTAGGCAGCCTATCTGCTGATGGTTAGTGCTGTGTCCCCACCCAGTTAGTTATTTGGCCTGAGGTGTCCCAGCACTTGTGCCTATAGGCTGTTGGGTGGGGCCAGGTCTTGGCATTAATGAACCAAGATGGTAGCCACCAACAGCAGTGTTCAGGTGTTTGAGTGTCCCCCAGTATGTCTGCCACCAGTGTCTATGCCCCCAGGGTGAGCCATAGCTGCTCCCTGCCTCTCTAGAAAACTCTCCAAGACCAGCAGGTAGGTCTGGCCCAGGCTTCTATCAAATTACCTAGCCCGGGGTCCCAGTGCATATGGGATTTTGCATGCCCCCTTTAAGAGTGAAGTCTCTATTTCCCCCAGTCCTGTGGGGCTCCTGCAATTAAGCCCCCCTGGCCTTCAAAGCCAAATGCTCTGGGGGCTCCTCTTCCTGGTGCTGAACCTGACACGGGGAGCTTGACATGGGGCTCAGAACTCTCACTTCCATTGAAGAACCTCTGCAATATTATTATTCTCCAGTTTGTGAGTTGCCCACACAGAGGGAATGAGATTTAATTATATCGTGAGTCCACCCCTCCTACCTGTGTCGTTGTGGTTCCTTCTTCTTTTTTTTTAAATTTCTTTGTTTTATGTATTTATTTTTGGCTGCATTGGGTCTTCGTTGCTGTGCACGGGCTTCCTCTAGTCACAGCAAGCAGGGGCTACTCTTCATTGCAGTGTGCGGGCTTCTCATTGCGGTGGCTTCTCTTGTTGTGGAGCACAGGCTCTAGGTGTGCGGGCTTCAGTAGTTGTGGCTCATGGGCTCTAGAGCGCAGGCTCAGTAGTTGTGGCGCACGGGCTTAGTTGCTCCACGGCATCTGGGATCTTCCTGGACCAGGGCTTGGACCTGTGTCCCCTGCACTGGCAGGTGGATTCTTAACCACTGCACCACCAGGGAAGTCCCGTGGTTCCTTCTTTATGTCTTTAATTGTAGAAGATCTTTTCTGGTGGGCTTTTGCATCGATGATTGTTCTGCAGATAGTTGTGATTTTTGTGTGCTTGTGAGAGGAAGTAAGCTCAGGGTTTTTCTATTTTGCCATCTTGGCTGCTCTGTTCTTCCTCATCATAAAAGGCCACCAACCTTATTGGATTAGGGACCCACCCTTATAATCTCATTTAACCTTACTTATCTCCCTAAAGGCCCTGTCTCTAAATACAGTCACATTGGTCATAGGGCTTCAACCTATGAATTTTAGACTGGGGCAGGGGACACAATTCAGCGCATAACAGGAGGTGAAAATTGAAAACAGTGAGTGTGAGGGGAAAAATAACCAAGGCAAAGTGATATAATGTGTTACCAGGCTGGCTACCACTTCATACAAAACTTCAAAAAAAGATAAAGAAAAGGCTGGTCATTGCTTGGCACATTGGACTCTTCCAGAAGGGCTGCAAGAAAGAATTCCATCTCAGACTATTCCATGGTAGGAAGATGCTACCTGCCTGACTTCCCACCCCCCATCCCCGCCTCCTATTTCCTGTAAGTCAAGGTTCACCCCCATGGAAAGCTAACTCACCATATTACACGTGTGGTGTCATCAAGCCTTTCAGTGGCCACTCAGGAGGCTAGATTCCATTCTGCATGGTGTAGCATTTCATCCAAACCCAGAAGTTAGGGAGGGAAACAGCATGTGAGACTCCAAGCCTGGACCTTTAACTCAGACTTCAGCCAGTCTGACAAATGCAGCAAAAGTGGTGCTGGAGGGGGCACAGTCTAGGAGTTCAGCCATGTCTTTTGAAGGAAGGAGTCAGTTAAGACAGTCAGAGGTGTCTGATTCAGAACTACTACTGTTCTATCTAAGTACAGAGGTGGCTATCCTAAAGTCACAACATTTCCTGAAAGGAGCACAATCCTGAATGAAGGTCATTGGGAAAGTATATTTTGAAAGTCATAGAAACAATAATTACATTTTAAATGAAATGTAATGAAAGTATTTAATAACTGAATAATATAATTCATCCAATTTGAACCTTGACAGATGAGTCTTAGCCTATAACAAATATTACATTTGATATACTCTGTATCCAACTGTTAATGCTTGTTACTACACTGTATCCTTCAGATTTGCTTAAAAACCAATGGAGTAAATTATACTATAGTTTATTTTTCGCATGAAACATGTGAAACATCAAATTGCTGTGAAAAGTGTGAGAACTCAAGATACATGCAGAATGGCAGTCAAATTGAGAGCTGTCTTATCTCATCCAGGTAATTTTTAATTAAAGTGACATTGGGAAATGAGAAGGGAGATGACATGGGTTATACTTATTACAGGCCATCATGCCCTTGCTGTTTTAAAGAACAAAAATATATGACCTCTACTAGTTGACACTCAATAATAAGGAATGTCATGACTGCCTGCCAAATAGTCTTAAATACTGAACTGTAGAACATCTTCATTGCCATTACATCTTTTATGAGCTTTCAAATTACTTATTCCTGTTGTATTCATTGTTAGTTTCTAGGTTTATCACACGCATGTGTGTGTGTTTGTGTGTGTTTTGTGTTTAGGGAATGGAGCAGTTATTTCAAGTGGCTTATGGGAAGAGAGCAGACATGCTCAGCCAACCATATTAAATCTGTCCAAAGAATTGAAAATATATATAAGTTGTCACCTCCAAAGTAAACTGGAGTCAATGACAGAGTAGACAGGGATAGCCAGGCAGGTATGTGTTAGGTGTGGCCACAGGAACAGCATTCCCAATGGCCTTTACATCTGTAAAGCATACCTACAAATTCTGTGAACCAGAGGCAGATAATTAAGATGATAGTTCTGACGGCCAGAAGTCACACAAAACTCTGAGATCCACACACAGTACATCACGTCTCCTCAGTTAGAAATTTGTTCTTTTACTGATACCCGAGCACCCATGACCTCCAACTATCAATCTGTAGCCCCATCTTCTCTATCAAGTTCCAGACCATATATTCTACCTCGAAGTTCCACCTCAAAATCATCATGCCTCAAACTGAATCTGTCACAAGTCTCACAAACCTGCCATTCCTTCTATATTTCCTATCCTAGTTGATGATATTGCAAGTCACTTATTCTCTTAAGTTAGCCATTTAATTCATCCTTTCATAAGTAGGTTTTGGTGGTCGGCACTGGGGATATAACAGTAAACACAGCGAAATCCCTTTCCTTATGAATCTTATATTGTACTGGTGAAATGGGCACTAGGTAAAACACACAGGGGGGTGTGTGTGCACGCACGTGTGCATGTGTGTGTGTTAGTGTCAAGCTCTATGGGAAAAAAAATAAAGCAGAGTAAAGGGATAGTGAATGACAAAATATGCTATTTTATATAGGTTATCAGAAAAGTCCCAGTTTTATTAAATTCCTCTCCCTTCTTCACCTCCTGTGTCCAATTGGTCATTAAGCCCTGCCATTGATCTCCCTGCCCCTGGTGTCTCTCCTCCATCTCACTCCATTTTCCATGCTTCCATCCAAGTCATTCTTTTAAAATTCAAATGACTGTTCCTATTGATGATTATTGATGTGACGTTCCACTTTCTTCATGATTTGGTCCATCCTACCTTCTAAACTATAACATCTACACTCTTCAGTTGCCTGTGAGAATTAATTTCTCCACCTATATTGGTTCCAAATGTAGATAGGAATAAAACAGCTTTATCAATATTTGTTTTCCATTAGTCTCTCAATTATAATATGATCTCCTTTGGGTAAAGACTATACCATCATTCTTTATGTCCCCACACCTGGCCTGGTTCCTGGCACAGAGTTAGTAACAAGTAAATATTTGCTTGGTTCGTTTGAAGTGCAAAAAAAAATTTCTATTGAAATTAAATTTTCTTCTTCTTCCAGTAGAAGCTAGCTCTGGCAGAATTTCAGAGTGTCTAATTGTTACCTGATTATCCAGAGCTTTATAACTGTTGCCCTTGGAGACATCCCAGCAGAGTGATATTATCTAGACCACCAGGTGATAGGAAATTTTGTTCCCCAGGTGTCATAATAATTCCTAGTGAGTCCTTCCCAGAATTTAGCTTTGTGAACTCCAGGTGAGCTTGTCAGTTCTGCATGCACTCTGAAATTCTTGACAAAGGAGAGGGTGGAGGTTGACAGAGCCCGTGTTTTTGTAAAGCTCTCATCTTTCTGACGTTATCTAGGGCAGGGTAATAACTGAAGTGGTGACTTGACTGAGAAGACTCTTATATGAGGATTTTTGTTGTAGACTATGTCTTCTCCATAACCCAGTAGTGAACAGTGGTTAAAGACAAAAACCAAAATCAAAAAAACCCAAAGCAAAATAAAAAAAAAAAATTCTTGCTTTACTGTAATTCTGGTGACATCAGCAGAGAAAAGTTCAAAGCCAATTTTAATCATTCATATAGCATCCTCAAAAGATGAAAAATTAAACCAGCAGTTTACTATCTTCTAGAGATCACAGTGACATCAAAAATAGAACTCAGGTCTTCTGACTCCCAGTATGTATTTATTTTTTAAAGTAAATGTACATAGGAATTATTTGGATAAAATGTAAAAAGTACTTCAGATGGCCCTGTAATGACTTTAAGATACTAGGGGAAAACACTTTGAAAGCTAAATAAATTAATAGTGAATTTCAGATGTTTGTAAATTTAACTATTAGATAACTCTCATTTCTGTCCAACAAAATAAGCATTTAAAAATAAATATTAATAAATATCATTTACCCTTATGAACATATTAAACTTTGAATGTTTGAATGATTCTTCAATTATATTGATAGCAAATATTGATTTTTAGCAGGAGGAAGAACATTCCCTTAACTGAAACAAACAATGGAAAACTACCCATGGAGGGAAAATATATTTTTAGCTCAGGGATATGAGAGGTAGAAGATGTTTTTCAACTCAGTGTAGGTATTGGATCAATGCTATATTTGAAAGTTTTTAAAATTAAATTTATTTTATTTTTAATGATGTACAGTTGATTTACAATGTTGTGTTAGTTCCTGGTGTGTAACAAAGTGATTCAGTTACATATATATATATATATATATATATATATATATATATATATATATATATATATATATATATATTCTTTTTCATAGTCTTTTCCATTATAGGTGATTACAAGATATAGTTCCCTGTGCTATACAATAAATCCTTGTTGTTTATCTATTTTATATATAGTAGTTTGTATCTGCTAATCCCAAACTCCTGCTTTATCCCTCTTCCACCCCCTTTCCCCTTTGGTAACCATATGTTTGTTTTCTATGTCAGTGAGTCCATTTCTGTTTTGAAAATAAGTTCATTTGTATCATATTTTAGATTCCACATATAAGTGATATATGATATTTGTATTTCTCTGTTGGGCTTACTTCACTTAGTATGATCATTTCTAGGTCCATCCATGTTGCTATAAATGGCATTATTTCATTCTTTTTAATGGCTGAGTAATATTCCATTGTGTATCTGTGTGTGTGTATGTATGTGTGTGTGTGTATGTGTGTGTGTATATATGTGTATATATATATATATATATATATATATACCACATCTTCTTTATCCATTCATCCATCAGTGGACACTTCCGTTTCCTCCGTTTCTTGGCTGTTGTAAATAGTGCTGCTATGATCACTGGGGTGAGTGTATCTTTCCACATTAGTGTTTTCATCTTTTCTGGATATATACCTAGTAGTGGGATTGCTGGATCATATGGTAACTCTATTTTTAGTTTTTTAAGGAACCTCCATACTGTTCTCCATAGTGGCTGCACCAATTTACTTTCCCACCAACAGTGTAGGAAGATTCCCTTTTCTCCACACCCTCTCCAGCATTTGTTATTTGTAGACTTTTAAGATGATGGCCATTCTGACTGGTGTGAGGTAAGATCTCGTAATTTTGATTTGCATTTCTCTAATAATTAGTGATGTTGAACGTCTTTTCATGTGCTGTTGGCCGTCTATATGTCTACTTTGGAGAAATGTCTGTTTAGGTCTTCTGTCCATTTTTTGATTGCGTTGTTTGTTTTTCTGTTGAGTTGTATGATCTGCTTGTATAGTTTGGAAATTAATCCCTTGTCAGTTGCATCATTTGCATATATTTTCTGCCAGTGTGTAGGTTGACTTTTCATTTTGTTTATGGTTTCCTTTGCTGTGCAAAGCTTATAAGTTTGATTAGGTCCCATTTGTTTAATTTTGCTTTTATTTCTGTTGCCTTGGGAGACTGACCAAGAAAACATTGCTATGATTTATGTCAGAGAATGTTTTGCCTATGTTCTCTTCTAGGAGTTTTATAGTGCCCTGTCTTATATTTAAGTCTTTAAGTCATTTTGAGTTTATTTTTGTTATGGTGTGAGGATGTGTTCTAACTTCGTTGATTTACATGCGGCTGTCCAGCTTTCCCAGCACCACTTACTGAAGAGACTCTTTTCTCCACTGTATATTCTTGCCTTCTTTATCGAAGATTAATTGACCATAGGTGTGTGGGTTTATTTCTGGGCTCTCTATTCTGCTCCATTGATCCATATGTCTGTTTTTGTGCCAGTAACATGGTGTTTTGATTACTGGAGCTTTGTAGTATTGTCTGAAGTCTGGGAGGGTTATGCCTCCTACTTCATTCTTTTTCCTCAGGATTGCTTTGGCAATTCTGGGTCTTTTATGGTTCCATATAAATTTTAGGATTATTTGTTCCAGTTCTGTGAAAAATGTCATGGGTAATTTGATAGGGATTGCATTAAATCTGTAGATTGCTTTGGGTAGTATGGTCATTTTAACTATTTTAATTCTTCCAGTCCAAGAGCATGGGATATCTTTCCATTTCTTTAAATCATCTTCAGTTTCCTTTATTAATGTTTTATAGTTCTCAGCATATAAGTTTTCACCTCCTCAGTCAGGCTTATTCATAAGTATTTTATTTTTTTGGATACGATTTTTAAAGGGATTGTTTTTTTACATTCCCCTTCTTTTAGTTTTTGCTTGTCTGAGAAATTCTTTATCTCTCCTTCTATTCTAAATGATAATCTTGCTGGGCAGAGTATCCTAGGTTGCAGGTTTTTCCCTTTCAGGACTTTGAATATATCTTGCCACTTCTCTCTTGCAATGGTTCTGTAGAGAAATCAGCTTATAGCCTTAAGGGGATTCCCTTGTGACTAACTCTTTGTTTTTCTCTTGCTGCCTTTAGAATCTTCTCTTTACCTTCAACTTTTGCCATTTTAATTATAATATGTCTTGGTGTAGGTTTGTTTGGATTCATCTTGTTTTGGACCCTCTGTGCTTCCTGTACCTGGATATCTGTTTCCTTCTTTAGGTTTGGGAAGTTTTCAGCCATAATTTTTGCAAATACATTTTTGATCCCCTTTTCTCTTTCTTCTCCTTCTGGGATCACTATTATGCATAGATTGGCTTGCTTTATATTGTCCCATAGGTCTCACAATGCTTTCATTTTTTTTTTTTCATTTGTCTTTCTGTCAGCTGTTCTCATTGGGTGATTTCCATTATTTTATCTTCCAGATCACTTATTCATTGTTCTATATTATCTAGTTTGCTATTTATTGCCTTTAGCTTGGCTTTTGTCTCAGCAGATGAATTTTCTAATTTTTCTTGACTCCTCTTTATAGTTTCTAGCTCCTTGTTACCGTGATCTGCATTTCTATCTATAGACTTTCTTAATTCCTTCAGTATTTTTATTACCTCCATTTTGAACTTGTGATCCAGTAGGCTGGAGAGGTCTGTTTCACTGTTTGTTCTTTCTGGGGATTTCTCTTGTTCTTTTAATTGAGACTGGTTCCTCTGCTTCTTCATTTTTCTTATATTTCTCTGACTCTGAATTTACCTACTGTGTTCTTGAGGGTGTGGGAGCATCCCTGTGTAACCTGCATGAGTCTTATATTTTTGGTGTGAAGACTGTTTTTAGTATGGATGCCTTCCACATCTTTCCTCAGTGTGTGCTGAGTGTTGTCTCCTTCATAGGGGGCTTGATTGGTGTTGTGGTGACGACAGCCTGCACTGGATGTTGAGTGGGGCCTCCTCTTTGCTCTGTGGTTGTCACAGCAGGGGCAGGGTGTGCTCCTTATTTGTTGAAGTATTAGCTCTCAGATCTGTTTCTGAGCTGCAGTTTGAGGTCGGTGGTACTGGAGTACTTCCACTGCAAGAGGAGCCACTGAGTATTCCTTCATAAGAGCTTTCCACCTGGAAGTGTGCTCTCTAGGGTTGCCTATCACCCATGCATGCTCACAAAGTATACTGCCCTTGGTCCCACCTCAGCTGTGGGAATTCTGGCAACCAACCTGGATGTCCCTTAGGCTCCGTGCTCACAAAGCCACCAGCACAAATATGTTGGTCAGGCACTGCAACCCACCATAGTTCTACCCCTTGGTGCTACGGAATCAGCCCATACCCCAGCTGCACCTCTGCATGCTTAGACTTGCAAAGCCTGCAGCTGCTAACACTAGACCCACCCTAGCCATGGGAGCACCAGTAATCCACTTGGATGTCCAATAGGTGCTAAGTTTACAAAGGCCCTGGCGGTGTAAATCACCAATGTCATACAGCTGTCGGGATATGGCTCTGCAGATTTTAGCCCTGCTTCAAAGTCACATGGACCCAGGGATCAGCTCAGACTTCAGCCCCACCTCTGCGTGTTGGCAACCCACTGGCACTTGCATGCTCCCAGAGCTTGTATAGGCAGAGCCATGCCTGCTGTAGGCACACACAGAATGAGGCTGCTCTGTCAGGGCCCTACCCCTCACTTCCTGCACATGTTAACAATGGGGCTGCTATGGCAGACCTGGGCTCTGTCCTGAGCACACCCCCAGTTGCGACCTGGACCACACTCCAGCTCCTTCGAGCCATCTCCCTGCAGCCAACCCCAGTCCTCTCCCCAGGTCTGTCCACTGAAGCCTGAGTTTCAGCACCAAGATCCTGCACACACCAGCAGATGCACATCTCGGGCTGGGGAGAGCAGTGAGGTGTCCAGGACCGTCTGTCCTGGTCTGTCTCTGTTCTGCCTGCCATAAGCCAGTTGCTGCACTCTCCTGTGAGCCTCTGAAGCTCCCTATATGTCCCAAATGATCTCCCAACTGGTGAAGGGAGTTCCCAGGGTGAGGGAAGCCTTCTTTCACAGCTCCCTCCCAGGGGCACAGGTACCATCCTAATTCCTTTTTTTTTTTTTCTTTCACCCTATCTGGTTAAATAGTTATTTTTCTTGTAGTTTTAGTTGTATGAGATCTTCTGCCAGCATTCAGTAGGTACTCTGTGGGAATTGTTCCACATGTAGATGTATTTTTGATGTGTCTGTGGGAGGAGGTGTGCCCTACATCCTTCTATTACACCATCTTGATCTCTCAACCTTGAAACTTTTTAAAGGAATAAAATTATCTCAGTTAACGCACTAGACTCTTTTTCTTATTCTGCTTTCCAATAAGGGGGAAAAGCTCTTGCCGATGTAAATATTTTCTAATTAAAAAATAGTTTAATCTTTCTCTGATTGTGTGAGAGGAATATATTTTATTGCCAAAGAATAAAATTTGAAAACAGGAGTTTAATACTTATTAGTATATAAAACAGTTCTATGCTTCCATTATTTTTTTCCCTGGCTATCATTTTCAAGCAGAGTTTGTTTTATTGAGAGGAGAGTAGGTTCCACACAATGAGAAAAGTACAGTGTTATAGTAAGGCATACCTCTTCTCCTGCAGGGAACAGATGCCACACATTCTGCATCGTCCAGTTTTATAAGCAAGCCTTTTACCAGAGAACCACTAAAATTTTTCTTTCATATAATATTTGCCAACAATTATGTTGTAAATGAGTTCCTTCCTTCATAATGAGCTACTCAGAGCATAGATGCTGGAATTTTTTTTTCTTTTTTTTTTTTTGTATTTCTGTTGTTCTTTTTCCACAATTTTTAAATTGAAGTATAGTTGATTTATAATATTGTATTAGTTTCAGGTGTACAGCAAAGTGATTTGATTATACATATGTATATATATATCTATATCCTTTTTTAAAATTCTCTTCCATTATAGGTTATTACAAGATATTGTATATAGTTCCCTGTCCTGTATATAGTAAATCCTTGTTGTTTACCCATTTTATATGTGGTAGTGTGCATCTGTAAATGCCGTACTCCCAATTTATCCCTCTCCCCTTCCCCTTTGGTAACCATAGGTTTGTTTTCTATGTCAGTGAGTCCATTTCTGTTTTGTAAATAAGTTTGTTTGCACTGTTTTTTAGATTCCACATATAAGTGACATCATATGATATTTGTCTTTCTCTGTCTGACTTGTTTCACTTAGTATGATAATCTCTAGGTCCATCCATGTTGCTACAAATGGCATTATTTTATTCTTTTTTATGGCTGACTAATATTTCATCAGAGAAGGATCACTGTGTTGAAAACAGTCATTTACACTATCAAGAAAGTGAAAAGACAACCCACAGTGTGAGCAAAATATTTCTAAATGATATATTTGATAAAGGATTTGCATCCAGAATATATAAAAAACTCTTTCACCTTAACAATAAAAAGAAAAACCACCCAAATTTTTAAAAATGTGCAAAAGATTTGAATGGCCATTTCTCCAAAGAAGATGACAGGTGTCCAATAAGTACATGAAAAGATGCTCAACATCATTAGTCATTACAGAAATGCAAGTCAACCACAATGAGATACAATTTCACACCCACTAGGATGACTAATATTAAAAAAACAGACAATAACAGTTGTTGATAAGGATGTGGAAAATTTGGAATACTCATACATTGCTGGTGGCAACTGCTTTGGAAAAGTGTTTGACAGATCCTCAAAATATTAAAATGATCATATAACCCAGCAGTTCCATTCCTAGGTATACACACAAGAGAACTGAAAACATATATCCACACAAAAAAACTTGTACATAGATGTTCACAGCAGCATAGCCCAAAAGGAGAAGCAATTTAAATGTTCATTAACTGATGAATAGAATGTGGTATATTCATACAATGGATTATTGTTTGTCAATAAACTTAATGAAGTATTGATACATATCACAACATGGATAGTCCTCAAAAACAGTATGCTATGTGAAAGAAGTAAGTTACAAATGGCCACATATTGTATGATTCCATTTATGTGAAAAGTCCAGAATAGGCAAATCTATAGAAACAGGAAGTAGATTCCTGGTTCCAGAGGCTGAGGAGAGGGGTTTCTGTGGGTTTTTTTTTTTTTTTTTTGGCAGTAATAAAAATATTCTGAAGTTACATAGTGGTGATAATTCCGCAACTTTGTGACTATACTAAAATCTAGTGAATTATAGCATTAAATTTACCTTTTTAAATAATAACTCAACAAAGCTATAATTAAAAATATTATAAAGTCCTTAAAATATTTAAAACGGAAAATTTTTTATAAATATAATTTTTATTGATAGTATTGTCATTGGTAATAGAAGCCCAGAAGAAAATATGTAGGAAAACTGGTTAAGGCCATCCTCTGACCTATTCGCCTCATGGCAAGTTCAGCACCAAGGACAGCTCCCCTGCCTGCCATCTTTTCAAAACTAGCTTACAAAAGGCTACCAAAGTCCTGCAAAACTTTTCTAAAAGTGACATTTCTATTATGCTTTTCTTCTTTTCAACACTGCTGTATATTATGGCAGCTATGCTTGCCTTCATTTGTACATTTCATAAGCAGTTGACCAGAAGACAAAGGATCTGCTACAACATTAATCCACTTAGCAAAATATATCATTATGTGCCAGGCACTCACTCAGCATGAGATCTTAGACAAGTGACTTGCCTCTACTAGCTTCATTTTCTTATCTAAACCTTGTGAATAATTATACATGAATGATAAACTAAGACAATATTTGTGAAATAAGTCATATGACTTGTATTCATGAAAGGTATTTTTATTACTGAATTGTTGAGCAAATCATCCCATTGCATTATTAAGCAATTTACTTTATTCTGGGTGCACGTAATATCCTGTGACACTAGAAGCCCAGACTAATGTCTGGGTCATACTCAGGCTTAAGATTAATTCTGTTAAGAGCCTTCATGGTAAGAATCATCTTCTTAAGCATGCTTCACATGGGCGCAAATTTCTAAGACATAACCCTGGCCCTGGCCTCAAAATGGGCCCATTTTCTAAAGATGAGGAAAGGATTAAAAGCTAAGTATCCAATCCTTCACCTTTCTAAATTTAGTCCAAAGATTAACTTCAGCACATAATTGCAGCTACATGTCCCCTACACATATTTGCATGTGATCAGTCCTGTCATAACAGACTTTATCTGTATGGTAGATGTTAATTCTAACCTCATACAACACTGTTATAAAAGAATTGTGTAAAAAATAGCACTTCAAAATATGAAATTATATGGAAAGGTCCCACAAATGTTTGAACAGAAAAATTGTGTCAAATCATGTGACGTCATGTTTTCATCTGTATGAGTGCGGGTGGGAGAGGGAAAAGATGACCTACAAAGACCTAACTAAAAATGTATGGTTCAGTCTCACTGGCTTTCATTATTCTCATTCTTACTCAGATGGTTCAACTTTAGCTGCCATTTACCAATCTTATTTGTATTTAAAAATCAACATAACTAGAACAGGATGCTTAACTCTGCCAAATTCCATGAAGCCAGATGCTGCTTCCTTAAGAAGAAAAAGAAGTTCATAAAAATTATTGATCTTTAAAGGGAACAGAGTGGAAGGCAGTCATTTGATCTCTCAACGTCCATTATTTCCTTTGCTCTGGCTTAAGTAAAAATGTTGTGTAAGAGGTCAGAGTACATTTCCGTAGGAGCCCTGGAGTTTCTTAACACAAACGTCGTAAATAGTACTTCTCTTTCTGAGGAAAAGTGCATCGCTCTGAGCAGGCACACACAGGAGCCCCTATCATTCTGAGAAGCTGGGGATGGATCTTGAGTCCAAATGTTTTCAAAAGCAAACATTTCCGATTTCCATTTCATTTATTCTTTATTTAACCCTTACTTTCTCCTTCAGTGATTATTTATTGCTTTCTTCAACTATAAGCCCATCTGCAAGATGGCTATTCTTTTGTGGTGCACAGAATTTCAACAGTTTGCTTTGTTTCCTTAATGATTTTCCTGACTCGCCCACCTGCCTATACTCTTCTTCAAGGTTTAATTTAAACGTGCCATATCATTTCATATCACCCAGCAACATTTATTATATTTAGAATATCTTTTCCCCAAATGTATTAATGTGGTTTCTTTCCGGTCAGTTTTAGAGCCCCATCAGAAAAAAAACCCAACCCATAATAATTAATACATACTTATGGGAGCACTTGAGATGGGAGACTGAAACTGAAATTTATATTGAAAAAATTCATATAATATTTATAAATAAGCCACCAACACAAACCACTATATCAAATTCCTTCAGGCTAAAGGCAAGCCTTATCATGTCTATTATATTGGGCTTTGGATCATAAATTCAATTCCCACAGATTCATAGCACAAAAGCATTTGCCAACCTTGCCCTCCTCAGTTTGGACCCCAGACTCAGGAATGCAGTGGGATCTTGTGTTGCAGGTAGACTCCACATTCTTGGTATGACGCTCAACCCTGTGAAAATTTCCCCATGATTCCTCTTCCTTTTTCCAGTACCAAGAAAGGTATGTTTTGGTCACCCAGTGTCCATGAGCCCTTCCTTAGAACACCCTGAATTCTTTTGGGGAAACAGCCTTCCCTCTCTATGTGCATGTGATTTTGGTAGAACTGTGATTACAGGAAGCAGCCCTCCTGCTACCAAGATCCTAAAGGGTCCTGAGCACCTCCTAGTAGGTCCTAGTGTATCTAGAGAGTGAGCACATGATGAGTCCAGTGCTTTTTTCTGGGACTTTGACACTTGCGCCACTGATGTAAGTTTGAAGTAAGACTGGAATTCACTAGTTCCAGTGGAAGCAACCCAACCAGACTGCGGCTGCTATGTACCGTCCCTGGAATTCTGCTTCCTCCTTCTGGAGCTGCCTCAATTCCAAGACTAATTTTCTGGTCTTCCCAATGATTTTCTTTAAGTCAGCCAAAGCCAGTTCCTGCTTCCTGCAACCAAAGAACTCTGACCGACTCTCGCTTCAGGTGGAGTTTCTTGCCATGTTTAATGACTACCTACAACAACAGCCAGTGCCCTGTGCTAATACCAGATAAGATGCTAAAGCATTTACAGGGCTGGAACTATCTTGGGAGAATTATTGCACAAAAGGTCTTCACTCACTTTCCTTCCACGAAACTAGAGAGTCAAAGAACCACTCACTATAAAAGGAATTTGGGTCATGATTTTCTGTATCTTCAAACTTCATACATTTATTTTTAAATTTTAATATTTTGTTATAAAAGCTATACGGAAGGTCGAGAATCTAAGAATGAAATTAACCACAATCACATCCTAGGTCAATTCAGTGTTTTCACTTGTTCGTGTCATCTTCTAGTCCTGGTCTATGTTCAGAACACATTTTTATTATCAACAACACTGTCATAGATTCTATTTAACACTTCTTGTTATTTTATCATGCATATGTTTCCATTTTGTCAGTCTCCTTCTGTTTTTCCCTCACCTCTCCCTCCTACTACTCATAGATAAACAAATGCTAACAGCAACTCTGTATGTTGTTTTTCCACTTCACAGGGCATCAGGAATTCCCTCCAGTCAGCTGGATCTAATTCATTCTTTTTATTTCGAGTGTTTGTAACCATTTACATGTAATGGTTGTGATTAAATCTACCATCTGGATGTTTGTTCCCTATTTATCCCATCTGTTCTCTGTTTATTTTTTACCTTTATTTCCTGCTATTGGTTTCTTAGCTATACCTCTACCTTTTAGATTTTAGTGGTTGTGCTAATGTTTATAATACATATCCTCAACTTACCAAGTCTACTTTAAATAATAATATTTGACTATTGTATAATAACCTTATAACAATATACTTCCATTTTCCCCTTCCATCCTTTGTGCTATTGTTGTCATACATTTTATTTCTGCATAAGTTATGAACCCAACATGTTTGTTATTTTTGCTTTGTATAGTTAATTAGTCATAGAAGAAATTTAAAAATGAAAAAATACTTTCATATTTACCCACATATTTACCATTTCTTGTACTCCTCATTCCTTTGTTAGATCCAAGTTTCCATCTGGTTTTATTTTTCTTCTATCTAAAGAACTTCCTCTAACAATACTTATAGTGATTTTAACTGGCAAAGCCCCTCAGCTTTTGTTTGTCTTAATAAGTGTTTATTTCACCTTAAGGTAAAAATTTTAAAGAAGATTTTTGCTGGATATAGAATTCTATGTTGACAGTATTTTTTTTTTCATTCTACAATTTAAAGATGTCCATTGTCGTCTGACTTGCATCATTTCTGAAATCTGCCCTCATTCTTATCCTTATTCCTCTGTTCACCATGTGCCTTTTTCCTCTGGCTGATTTTAAGATTTTCTCTTTATCACTGTCTTTCAGAAATTTGATTTTGATGTGCTTTGATGTTATTGTGTGTGTGTGTGTGTGTATTTGTGCTACTTCAGGTTCCTTAAGGTTCTTAGATCTGTGGGTTCATAGTTTTTATTAAATTTGGAAGTTTTCCAGCCATTATTTCTTCAAATATCTTTCTGTCTCCCTCTCCTCTCCTCCTGCCAACACACACTTTTCTGGGACTCCAGTCAAACATATAATGAACCACTCTATATTATCCCCAGGTCATTGAGGCCTGATTTAGTTAGTTAGTTAGTTAATGTTTCAGATTGAATAGTTTGTACTGCTACATCTTCAGGTTCACTGGTCTTTTTCCATGTCTAAGCTGCAGTTAGTCCCACCAAGTGTATTTTTTCACTTCAGATATCTTAATTTTCATCTCTAGAAGTTCCAATTGGTTCTTTATGTCTTCACTATCTCTCCTGATTATATTCATATTATTTAAAGATCCTTAAACATGTTGAGCATGTTTGTAATAGCTATTTCATTGTCTTTGAATACTAATTCCACCATCTCTGTCATTGGTGGGTCTTTTTCTATTGACTCTTTTTCTCCTCCTGGTTATGGGTCATATTTCCTGATTCTTGGCATGTCTAGTTATTTTTTTTGGATCCTGAACATGGAGTTGTTAGGTCATTGAGTATCTGAACTTAGCTATCCTCCTTTAAAGAATGTTGGTTTTGTTCTGGAAGGTAGTTAAAGTCCTGGAAGATCAGATTGGTTTGATCCTTTCATGGCTTCTTTTGAAGTGTTTAAGGGTATATCTGGAGTAGTCTCTATTCTGAGCTAGTTTAGCTCTACTACTAAGGTGTGACCCTCTGGGTCTCTTGAACAGTCACTTTGGATGCTGGTCTCTTGAAGGCATAGTGTGAAAGACCCATGGCTTGACCTTGACCTGAAAGATCCTTGGCAAGAGATTCATAAAATCCTCTCTCCACATGGTACAGCTTGAGACCAAAGAGTTGCTGTGAGGGAACATGGAATTGAGGTTGCCTACAGTTGCATAGAGGGACCAAACGTATGGGTGGATGCTGAGAAACAGTTAGAATGCTCCTGTAAAGAAAAGTGGCTGGCGGATAGTGGATCATTAACTACCAGGTCAGTAATTCAGTGTGATACTTGATTCTCTCTGTATACAAGGACTTGGCAGCTTTTTGGCCTGCTACATAGATAATGCTAAACTTCCTGGTCCCTGTTAGGATTAAATGGCACTGAAGATTGCATTAATCTACGAGGTCCTAATGTATCTCCTTAGGACCATCAGCCTACAAATAGGAACTTTGAGGCATTGCTACAATTTTGAAGCAGTTGTCCTTTACCACATGTCTTTGCTTAATTCCTAATTGGTTTTATGTTGAGAGATTTCTTCATATTTGAAGAAGCATATCTTGTTTCACTCATTTGAAAATGCCTTTGGTTACTATTTTTCATCACTGTCCTTTGTTCAACACAATAACTGACTTAGAAAATCTCATTATCTGGGGATGGTTTAAGAGTAAAGTAAGGGAGATGGCTTGGAACCATTTGAAATCATTTCACCATATCTATTTACTTCTTTTTCCCTGAGCTGGGGTAAGTATAGGTTTAGCACCAACAATATCTATTTATAAGGTGTTTGCTTCTTCCCACATGGATATTCAACTTGGTGTCTGAGGTTAGTAAAATGAAGCTTTAAGTCTGACTGCTTTTGTTATTGTGATTTTTACAGCATTGTTCAACACATGTACTCATTCCATTAGGTCTTGCCGACCATTAGCTTGTGGGAAATAGTTCCTCTTCTCTGTATGTTTAAGCCTAAACTTACATTGGCTTAGTTTAGTTGCATTGTTAACCTTTGAAATGTAGGTAATTTTAATGTCCCCAACACAGGCTGACCCAGAAATAGATTTAGTGAATATTCATATACAACACCAAACTATCTTTTCTGATATCCACCATGAGGCTCTCCAAAGATTTCCCGTTGTTTTTATTTACTTAGTGTCTAGAAAGCCACAAATGTAACCTGACGGCTGAGAACAACCAGCAGGTTTACCCTTCTAAGGGCCTGGGTTCTCTGCTCTGTTCCCTGGCTCCAGGCTGTATCTCAACAAATATAATATCCTGTAGAAGGAATAAGAGGCATAGGGAAAATGATACCTCATTACAGTGAACATTAAACTAACCTGTGATAGAGCTGTTGGGAATACTGTGCATAAGGTTCCAGACAACCTTGGTGCTTAGGCTTAAGAGTGCAGGAGCCAATCTCCACTGTCGGTAAGAATTTACTACCCAGGGCACAAAGAGAACAACAAATTAAGGAAGTCGTCATGGAACTTGGAGGAAGCAGACAACGCCAAATTTACCCTTTGCAACATGAAGTTCAAGTACTGGAGCCAGAGCACTTTACAGAGCTAGCCAACCACAGGCCAAAAATGGGGCTGAAAACACACGTAGTTGAGGTTTAGAGGACAGAACTGTAAATCCCCTTTCCATCAAAAAGCTGCAGGAAAGCTCGCAGGACTTCGGTCTGCATTTTAGAAACAGCACATGTGTGTCTTCTAGGCTATTTAAGCAGATCAACAGCAACAAACCTGCACACGAAGGGAATTACTCCGGACACCTGTAACTCTTTTTTCTTCCTATCTTCCCTCCGACCACTAAGAAAACTGCCTCATGAGGGCAACCTTGTGTGACTCTTACCCTAAAGCTCTGATGTCACCTGCATTTGTCTTTGTTCTTCTCTGATGAATTCTAACATTTTCTATTGGTGAGGATGCTAATTGGATGATTACCAACCTTAATTACGAGGTGCTCTGAACTACGCTGATTCTTCTTCCTTCGCTGAAGGTCACTCATGTGTGCACCTGAGCTGTGAAAACTCCACATGTATTTGATATGGTTTGAGGCACGCCCTGAACACACCTGCTTCCCAGAAACTTTGAATCTGTGCTGCAGGCACCCGGGCCCCATGCCCTGGCCACAGATGATTGGATAGAGTTGTGCACGTGGTTCAAGGACCGTAGGTCGGCTGAGCCAATCAGATTCTACTTCTCAGGATTTCGGACTGGTGAACTAAGATGCAGCTTCCTTCAGTGGCAGGAGCACCCTTGTGTGCCCAGAGGATGAAGAGTGGGAGATGGAGGTGGAGAGAGACAAGGAGAGGAAGGGAAAGAAAGGGAGATCATGTACAGAGTGAGGCGGGGAAATCTTGAGCGATGAGACCATCTCTCTGTGGATCATGAGAGATGCTGCTGGCAGCTTTACTTCTTGGCTCTCTAGGTCCCAGGTGCCTTCCAGGAGGACTGGCTGTACTTCCTGCCCTGTCGGTCTGTGGGATGCTCCTTATGGAACTGACTTAAGTGGTTTTCTATCCTCACAAACTAACTGCTTGAACAGAACCCAAAATATGTTAGAAACATACTTCTTGCGTTTCTGGCAAGACTGGCTTTTAGGCTCAGGCAATATTTCATATTAATCATAAAACAGTAACTTGGGCTCATAAACATTTGTCATTCACACTAAAATCCCACACAGAATTGGAATTCATGGAATTGCTCAAAACTCTTCCTTATTACAGACGTTGAGCCCGTGCCCCCTCTTCAGGCCACCATCGACGCGGCCTGTGAGGGTCAAACAAACACAGTGTGCCTTTCAGATGCGTGAAGACCCTCAGGAACCAAGGCGTGATGGATGCGTCTGGTGGAGAAGAGACCATTACAAGCCACCTGTTGTTTAAGAACTCTCTCCTGTCCCATTTGCCACCAAAGTTATTTCCTCTGTGTTGGTGATAAGCTTCCAGGCCTTCATTTTTCCTGACGTCAGTTGCGCACGCCAAGGGGTGTGTCCTTCTGCTTCTGACTTTGAGGTGGTCTCAGGCTGCTATGCCCTTGCTTCCCTGTTTGCCACACCAGCCCCACCCTACACCCTACCTGCGACCTGCCAGGAGGCTCTGCAGAGTCCAGGCCGGGGTCAGGCCTCTTCCACCAGCAGTGCAACATGGCACGTGTGTTCCCCAGACATATTAAGGTTCTGTTCATTCTTAGGAGTCCGTGACCCCAATAAGTAATGTTTTTTCATGAGCTATATTTGTTTAAGAAGCTGTTTCTCGGTGAACTCAATGTCCTTGGTTAATTTTAACCTCACTAGAGATAAAATGTTAACAATACTCGGTTTGACCTCTTATGTCTATTGTGGCCATTCCATAGGTCTCTCTGACTGGATGAATATGTCGGGGTATCATTAACTTCAGGAAGCTTCTCTCCCCAGGACTACATCTAAAAACTTGGTCTCTTCAAGTCCTGGATCAATAAAAAAGAAGGAAGAAAATCATCACACTATGAGATTCTTTGCTTCTTCAAGAAGGTTAACAGCTGAGCATGGCTTTCACTATCAACCTGTGATTCGGAATTCATTTGATATTAGTATGAGCACTGTTCTAGTCACAACAATGTAAGACCCACACTCCTTCCCACAGGAGCTTGAAATCCAGTAAAGAAATAGATGTGATGAAGATTTTTGTTAAGCATAACGAACTGAAATCAAAAGGAGGTTCTTGCTGATTTCCGCTAAGAGAATGTAGAAACCTATGGAAGGCGTCTCAAAAAAGCAGCAAATGTAACTGGGACTATCTGATGGCTGATCCAAGGACCTCTGCCAAGCAGAGGGTACGACTCAGAGGAGAGATCCCAGCCCCCATTCACCTCCTCAGTCAGGTGCCCTGAGCAAGGCGCGTACTGGACAATTCTACACAAAAGTTGGACCAATAGCAAAACAACAAAACAAAAGCACTGCCCTCCCATTCTGGGCAAAATCCCAAACTCCCAGATAACAACAGAAGCTATTGATCCTTGCCTGAAACTCATGTTTCACTGCTACTAAAGGGTGCTCTACAGACCAGTGCCACATAGCAAACTCTTTCTGCCCATCTGCAAGAATGTGTACAGAAACTGAGAGCAAGTGTTTAGAAACTTTTACAGCAATTTGATCTCAGTGTAACATTTTAATTTAATTTTACAAAAGTGCCAGTCTGCAAAGAATTGGAAATTTTAAGAACGGGTCCATCACCACAGATTCACCACGGATAGTTTTATAAGCACTGTTCTGTCACAGTTTTCAAAGGGAAAAAGCCACTCTACTTCCTCCTTTAAAAAGAGAATCCTGTGACATTTCCTTTTCCTGTACAGTATATGGAGTATCTTCCAGTCTGCTAGCACCTTGAAAGACACACAGGAGGGACAGCTGAAATGCAACCAGTAATACAACTGGCCTCACAAGCAGACTGAAGTGTCCACTCTTATTATCTTGTGAAATATAAGCCAAGTGGAAAAATTAATTTCTCATTTACCACTTTCTGACTAATGAATTTAAACATAGATCAAATACACACCAGTGCTGAGTTTTTCTTTTAATCTATTCAGCATGCTTAATTATAGCTAAGGGTAGCTTCTGATAAGAGATATAAACATATATTTATCTTTCCTATTTAGCTATAATGATACGAATATTTTATAATAAACATCATTTTCACCAGGTATCACCTCATCTCTGCTCCTTTTTTATTTAAGGGAGTCATAAATGTGTCTACTTGGAATCACATATGGAAAGTTCCAGAACATTCATGCAGCTTTTCAGGTCTTCGCCCCCACTGTCAGTTTGCACCAGCTGCTTCTCATCACCTAGCCCTGGTGTCCTTCCCATGAAGCTCGGTCCAACAGAGAAGCCAGCACCCAAAGGAAGTCCATGTACACACTGAGCAGTGGACAAAAGCCGAGACTTGAAGGTACGTGAACTAGATCCCAAGTTGTTTCCCAGATTCTGTCTTTGGGGATGACAGTGATAAAAAGACATGGGGCCAGGAAAGTCTCAGGCTTTTGTGTTTGTCCTTATAAAGGTGCTGATGTATGGTAAGGAGCAATGGAGTAAAGTTATACGTTGTCCATGAGGCCTTCTAGCATTACTGATTTGACCTTCACCCCACCTTTTCAAACTCGAGGATGAGTAAAACAGAATAGTAAAATGCTATGCTGATAGTTTTAACTACCATCCTCTATATGGTTCTGTCTAGATGTTCCGTCTGAGGTTTTATAAGTTAGAAATAAGAAAATAGTCTTTGTTTACGAATAGGCTATTTCAATGGAAAAAATATTTCTGTACCTCAGGAATGCTTCTTAGGACACATTCCTTATTTAAGTAAACTACTTGTACAGAAATGGGTTTTACAACCCATCTAGACTAAGTTGAAAATACTTCAAGCGAGCATTTAAAAAAAATTTTAGGAAATTGTCTTGACTAAATTTTCCAAGTGACTAAGTGACACTGGTGGCAGCAAAATGACTTAAATAATCTGAGACCTGATGACGTTGACTATGAGGACCAATGGATCAATTATATTCAGAACTTGGGTTTTTTTGTTTTTAAAACAGAGAGTGGTATTTTCTCCAGAGACACCGGATAGGAATATAACTTGATCGTCCCACATGTGGTCCACTCATCCACGCTGGCTTTGAATCACACTCATCCCACGCTGAGCTCTTGTTTCCTCAAGCGCATTCTATGGTCTTCCAGTGCAGACAGACAGCATGCACTTCTGGTGGTTCTACACAGCCTTCTGGTCCAGGGCTGATTGAATATGTGAGTAGTTGTTCTATCACTTATAAACCATGTTGATATTAAGCATAAATGTAGTCCAGATAAGCTTTCATTTTCTTAGCCTAGAGGAGTATGACAGGATTAAAACCAAAGTGAATTGAGGGACGACTCAACTGTTTTCAGCAAATAATATAGAAGTGATTGTACCATTTGGACCCACTTAATTTTGTGTCTGACTATAAAACAAACACTGTGACAAACAGGATTTGAAGGAAACTGAGTGACTATAGAGAAAAGTATACCTAAGTATAGTCAATACTAAGGTAATGAAACAATATTCAACTTATGACAAGCAACCCAATAGACCATTAAAGTTTTAGATCTATAAAAATATATATATTTAAAATTTACACAGTAACAATTTACATAGTCTTAAGCAGTGTGAAACACATTCTTATACAAAGAATCATGCAGCTTTAGAAACTTGCTATTTAAGAGAACTAATTCTGAATTAGTCATTCCTTTATTCCTATTTGTATAGGTTTTCACATATCAAGTCAGTTATCAGTTAAAAAACATATACCTTCTTTAATGTGGATTCCCAACATTTTCAGAGTACTCATAAATTAGATTTTTTTTTTCCTCCCCAAGGCCTGCCTGGACAGAATTAAAATGGTCTTTCTTAGATCTCACTAAAATATGAGAAAATCATCTGATATATAACAAAAACAAATATTTCCATCCAAAATTCATCTGCAGAAAGTCCCTGGAAAATTAACAGGAATGCCCCTGATCTGAGCTGCTCTTCTCTCCTGGAGACTGGGCTGAACCTATGCTAGCTCTGTCTGGGGCTCTCCCGTACACCAGAGAAGGCCCTGGGGCTTTCCCCTGGCTCCCCCGTGGGTGGAAATGACTTTGGTTCAGGGCTGTGAAGGCCCACATCCAAGAAATTCAAGTCACTAAGGTGGCCCTGAACTAATACAGTTTCTTGGGGACCTTTCAAATGATAGTGTTCCTAGGATGAAACCAGAAGCCATCTGTAGTTATTTCTTTACTTTGGAGACAAAGCAAAACATAATTTGCATGACTCATTTGGTCACCTAAACCTCCCTCACGTTGGACTTTACATTGAGGGTCTTTTAAGGCTGGAGGAAATACTGAGATTAGAAGGGCACGATAGAAAGATAATGTGAAAAGGAAAAGAAATCCAGGTACCAGGCAGGGGAATTAAACTTGCTTATCAAAAAAGTCAGTCTTGAAGATAAAAGTTCTAAGGATGGATGGTGGTAATAGTTGCACAATGTGAATGTACTTAATGCCACTGAACTAAACATTTAAAAATGGTTAAAATGGTAAATTTTATATTATGTATATTTTACCACAATAAAAAAGTCAGTCTTGTACTAATATTCATACAACCCCTCAGTGTGGACACACATGGCCAAAATTTAAGAGAGAAACTTATGCTAACATCAAAAAAGGACAAGGGCATACATTTTCATTTTTGCTAAAATTCCTCTCATCATTTGAACCCTATAAGGTTAGAGAGACATTAAATGTTGGCATCACACAGGAAATTCACTTCCAATTTATTGTTGGCATTTAAAAGTGGTGCTAATTTATATGCAGTTCCTTTTAATTAGTTTGTTACATTCGATTATACAACTGAATTAAAAACATAAAAATACCCAGTACCTCTTCCCTTAAAATCTTCTGTTCTGATGCTTTCCCAAAACACAGCAATTACTGAGACGTCATCTTTATTTTTTACTTTCATTGTATCAAAATGTTCTTCACAATCTGGTCTTGCCCCTCTTTTTAAAGAATTCTTTTCCCACCCTGCCCCATCCCCCCAACACAGTTAAGGATAAACATCATGGGTTGATATGTCACAGAGTTATAGGCTGCCCATCCCTGTGAAAAAGTTCTTCCTTTCAGTCCTGGATTGATGTGGAAATCATTGCACTGGATAAGGAGATGCAAGGCCAGTGGGAACACACACGTGCCAGGTACATACCTGGACAGGCTCAGGTGGAGCCAGGAGTCCAGAGCAGCAATTCTACGTGTGTCAGTCTCAGGAGAACTGCTGCAGGCTGTCATCATATCTGCTTGTGAACACAGAGGGGAGAGTTCATTTTTTCTTGGTCACAGTAACACATCAAGGGGATAACTTGCAACAGTGTCAATTAAATGACTGGGGTGATGCAAAGCCATAGATGCCTCCAAGCAGGAAAGGGCTGTAGAGCTCACGTGAGAACTCCTGCTTCGCGCACCTGTCAAGGTAACGCACAGCCCCTGGAGCTGAGCTCGCTACTCTGCAGCTCTTCACCCGGAGAACAAAACGACAGCAGGCACAGCACTGGCTTATGCAGTACAGCTTATACAGGTGATCGTCCCCATTACAGAAGAATCTGATTGTTATTTTCATACACCACAGCATTTAACATACCTCTTTTTTATTTACAGTAAAATATGGAAATGTGAGAAAACGTTAGCGTCAAACACGTTAAGACGTTCTTAGAAGGGGTGTGTAACCGTGAAGTAGTGGATCATTAGCCAAGATTCTAAAGGTTATTTTGTATTCAACATTTGTTGAAACTCAAAACAGACGAGCAGAGTACCTCCAAAATAAAGATTACCAAAATAAACTGAAAAAGTATTTCCAAAATAAAGATGACCAAAAGCTAGTTAGCCTGAGTATATTAGTTGTCTACTGCTGCTGTGTAACACATTACCAGAAACTTAGCGACTTAAACAGCATATCATCTATTGTCTTACAGGTCTGTAGGCTAGAGGCCTGACACGGGCTCCACTGGGCTCCAATCAAAGTGTTGGCAGGGCCACGTTCCCCTCTGGAGGCTCTAGGGGAGAATCTGTTCCCTCGCCTTTTCCAGCTTCCAGAGGCCACCCACATTCTTTGGCTTGTGGCTCCTTCCTGAAACTGCAGTAACTTCCTTCCTGTATCTGCTGTAAGTAACCAACGCCAGCAGTGTTGCATCTGTCTCTGACTGTCCTTCCAGACCTCACATTTCCCTCTGACTGACACTCTCCCAAGTCCCTCTTCCACTTTAAGGACCCTTGTGATTATGTTGGGCCCACCTGCAGAACCCAGACTACTCGCCCTATTTCAAGGTCAGTGGATTAGTCCCTTAATTCCACCTGCAGCCTTGTTCTCCTTTGCCATTTGACCCGACATATTTACAGGTTCTGGGGATTAGGAGGCAGGATTCTCCCTACACACATTAAATACACATGTAAATACACATTAAATACACCGTTTAATATTTTTGTGACAGTACAATGATTGTCATTCAGCTGCCTTAATCTACAGAACTGATCTCTGATCTATATAAAACATATTAAACTAGCCAGATGCGATAGTAAAAAAAAAAAAAAAGATGTAAAACAAATTGTACAACATTACAAAGTAGTGGCTATGTGTACATATGTGTTTAGATATATATATATATAAAATTATACATGTTTATGTGTGTGTGAGTGTAAATACACACCCACACACACACACAATTTTAAAGTTAATCAAATGGTTCTGGAAAATTAATATACCATAGATATTCCTGGGAAGGTAATGCTTATAAAATAAGGCCATGTTTATGAAGATCCAAAATCAGTCAAAGATAAGATTCTTAACAAAGAACATAAAGATTATAGACAAAGAAATTCCTTCCCTTTAGTCCTTTTCCCCTACTTGTTTTCTTCTCGCTTTCTTCCTGTTGTTGTTCTTCCCAAACTAAATGTCCTTGTGCTCTGTTGTGGGTGAAATGACCAGAGCCTTTACAAACAAGGTCAAACCACCAACCCACAAATACATTAGTGCAGGGGCTCTGGAGGAAATCACTGGAAACAAAGGGAAGGCACGTGGGTCTCCGTCCAGTGTACCTGTAATCCTGGAAAGGGAGGTCCCGATTCCTCCAGTGGCAGCAATACTAGCTTTGCTTTTCTAGAAACAAACATTACTTGCAAGTGTGACCACTGTCACCGGCGAGAGCTGGTGCCCGGTCCAGGCAGACTTAAAAGACAGGAATGTGATAGTGGCGGTCATTCTCAGTCAGCAGGGAGACCTCCGGCCACTCCCTGAGCGACTCCTCTGGGTAGCAGACTTCAAAGTCTCTGGAGTTAAACCTGAACAGTCTGAACACTTTTATCTTTACTTCCAGGGAGTATCCAAGTACAAACATATCAATCTGGGGAAGAGATGAAAGAGAGGTCACAGATACACATTTCCAAATTCCCACCTCTCACCAGCGGAGGGCGAGTATTCTTCTGCAGCTCATGAGATGACGATGTACTTGCTGACAGACCCACACATGGACCAGGGAGTGGGCACGGGGCTGGGGACGAACGTCCGCGGTGCGGAGGGCAGGGGACAAGCGGAGAAATTTCTCTCTCTGGGGAGTAGCGTGAAGAAATCACAGGGAAAGCTGCCTGGAAAAAAAAACTAATAAAGGAATGCTTACAGTAAAAGTTACACTGTTTGTTTTTCGAACGGTTTTTTTTTTTTTATCGTTTTAAATCAATTTTTATTAAAATGTCAGATGATTTTGAGCACCTCCTAGGAAAGGAAAGGAAAGCAAAGCAAAGCAAAACGAAAGCCCTTTTCTATGGGGAAATAAAAGCATTGTCTGGACTTCTTTTAAAATTTCAATAACTTCTACTTGTCTGCACTAAGTAGCCAAATGCTCTCCCAGATGTTGCCTCAGTTTGCAGCTGGACTTGCTCCTGGGTAACCTCTGTTGTGGGAAAGCCTGTTACCGCCCCAGAGGCAGCGGGAAGGTCAGGAACGCTCCCAGCACACTGCCGCCCGCCAGCCACAGGGCTGCAAAGACGCAGCAGCCAGCACCGGGCAGGAAGGTTTATCACTCTTCGCTTCCTCATTTGAGGGCACTCTACCCACCCGCCACCTCTTTGCAGCTGGATTTATCATGGCTGAAAGCAAACTACAAACAAACAAACACCTATGTGCTCAGGTGTTGCCAGCACCGTCCTTCATCAAACACACACGATTCTTCTGCCCCATTTACCTGCTCTAGTCCACACGTGTCACCTACAGAGTTCAGGTGATTCATCATGAAGCTCAAAGGGTCGGAAGAGGTTTCCCGGGTAAACAGGAGTCGAAAAAGACTGGGAATGACATTTGTGGTCTTCATTTGTTCATAAGCCTCAGTGACTTGATAGAGCATGATGAACTTCAGAGCTTCGTAAAGTTTACACTCCAGGATAGCATCAGAAAAAAGGGCGTTGCACATGCTTCCTCGCTTGTGATAATCTTTAATTCCACTAAATTCAGTCCACTAAAAGCAAACACAGATGTAAAGTGAAACTTAAACGGCAAAGGTGAATACATACACTGTTGCATAATTTTTAAAGTACTTATAAAACAAACCAGAGATTAATAGAGGGGAGTCGAACTTTAACTTTTCATTTTATATCATTTGACACTGATTTTTTTAACCCTAAGTACTTATTACTTTTACAATAACAAAATATTTCATTTAAACTAGTTTTTCAAAAAAGCACCACCTACTAGGTAAAATACTAAACAAGTCAGTTTCCTAAAGCTGCCTCTAAGGGTGTTGGGTTACACAAAGGACATTCCAGTGAAGAACAGTACTAATTAGTATTCTTTCTTTACCACTCACTGTGTGCCAGGGTGGGGTACAAAGCAATCTACGTGCATTCTCTCATTAAATCCTTACAATAACTGTACAGGGTTGAGACTATTCATATTTTAGTTTTACAGATCAGAAAACCATGGCACAAAAATGGTATTTCCCAAGGAGGATTCATTTCAATGATCTAAAATCTGTGTTTACTAAGTGCAGGGAAAAAAATCTTAGTCAAATTAGTCCCCAAGTTACTAATAGGCACATTTCAGAAGGGCATTTCCCAGTGCCTTGTCTGGACCTTGCACCGCATTTTTCTGGGGAAACAACAAAGGTACGTGATTGTTAAGGTTTCTGACCAGTCCACAAAAGCCCTCTTAGCCCATAATAGGTCTAATCATCACGTAGAACAACACTGCTCTCGTTCATCACTTGGAAGGAGAAAGAAGAGCAGGAAAGGAAATGGTCAGTTACTAGAAGACTATTTCTGCCTGCACTTCCTACTTGCGGGACATAAAGGGGCATGCCTGACATGCAGAAAAGGGGCTGCGTGTGGGATGCATGCTTTCATTCCTAGTTTTCCCCCCTAAAGACTCACCTGTGTTTTCAATAATTCCACACATTTACGTAATTTTCCAAACACATTCGAACCTGTATACTTCTCAGGACCAAAACTGTATTGCTGGATCCAATTACAACCTTGTGAAAAGAGCAGTTTTTCAGGAAGCTTGAAAAGGAAGTAGATGCCAACAGTGATCAGTATCTCAACATGTCTGACACACAATTTGGAATATGTCACAGGAGATAATCTTATCTCATTCAGAAATCTTCATTTGAAAAGACTGTAACAACAGTTAAGTAAAAACGTATAGTCTTGTTTTAGATTTGTGGATTAAGTGATTTGGATCATCTTAATTCACAGTTTCACAACTGATGAAAACCTAAATGAAGATTACGTCTACAGAAACAATCTTTTTGGATAAAACATTTCCCGAACTTCCTAGGTATCTCCCTTTAGAAATTATTTTTAACCAAGCACCGTTAGAGTGACATAGTACATCAGGGAAATGTGGATTGTAGAAGGATGCACTTTGGGGTTCAAACCTGGCTCTGTCACTCGCCTGCTGAGAGACTGCTCAACCAGCACTGGTTATGTAACCTCTCAGTCTCATCTCCACTGTAATGGAGACAATGACGCTTGTCAGAAATCAATGCAAGTACTAGCCATTTTGCAGGACTCTTGTTGGGACTAAATAAGATTATAGAATACGTAGGAATCTGATCCACTGTGGGTGTCTGATACATTTTCCCACCCAGCCGAGCTTGTGGAGCCCAGGGCCTCGGCTAAGTTCTCTGTCCTCAGCAACTAGCAGCAGGGCTGGCACACAGCATACACTTAACTGCTAGATGCAATCAAACTACCAATAAAAACAGCTCCAAACGGAAGATGTTAAGGAAATAGACCGTGTGTAGTTACATATATGCAAATACTTTATATTTCTTTGCTCCTCCATCCTTAAATGTACATCTGTGGTTAGGCATACTACTTTCAAATAAAAATTAAGGTTATTCATAAGACTGTGCTGCTTTACACTGTTAAGAAAATGAAAAAAAACAAGGTACTGACTGGGAGAAAATATTTGCAAATGACATAGCTGATGAAGCACTCGTATTCAGAATATATAAAGAATTCTCAAAACTCAATATTAAAAAAACCCAAACAACCTAATAAAGAATGGGCAAAAGATCTGAATGGAGACTTCTCCAAGGAGGTAATGTTGATGGTAAATAAGCACGTGCAAAGATGCTCAATATCATTACCCATTAGGGGAATGCAAACAAAAAACAATGACACAAATGCACCCCTATTAGAATGGCTAAGAAACAAAACAATAAACCTGAGAACGTGGAGCAACTGGAACTCATACGTTATTGGTGGCAAAATGGCAGAGCCAGTTTGGAAAAGAGTTGCCAGGTTCTTATAAAGTTAAACATAAACCTATCATGTGACCCAGCTATCTCACTCCTAGGTATTTACCCAAAAGGAATGAAAACTTACATTCATACAGAATCCTGTATGGGAATATTTATAACAGCCTTATTCATAATTGTCAACAACTGGAAGCAATCTGGGGACCTCCCTGGTGGCGCAGTGGTTAAGACTCCGCGCTCCCAGTGCAGCGGGCCCGGGTTTGATCCCTGGTCAGGGAACTAGATTCCACATGCGTGCCACAACTAAGAGTTCACATGCCACAACTAAGAAGCCTGCGAGCTGCAACTAAGGAGCCTGCCTGCCGCAAGTAAGACCCAGGGCAACCAAATAAATAAAGAAACTGGAAGCAATCCAGATGTCCTTCAACTCATGAATGCATAAACAAAATATGTTATATTCATATCAAGGAACACCATTCAGCAATAAAAGGAGTGAACTCCAAATCCATGGAACAACATGGATGAACTACAAATGCATTATGCTAAGTGAAAGAGGCAGATTCAAAAGGCTACACACCGAATAATTCCATTTATGTGACATTCTGGAAAAGGCAAAACTAAAGGGATGGAAGACATATCAGTGGTTGCCTGGGGTTGGGGGTGAGAGAAGGACTGACAAAAAGGGATACGAGGGATTCTCTGGGGTTGAGGTTACACACTGTGCTTGTCAACACTCAAATAACCATAGAGTAGAAAAGTGAATTTTAGCAGACCACCTAACTTATAAAGGACAGATGCCCTTCTCAAGAAAAGATGCCGGCATTAAAAACAAACACAGTTGAGTGCGACTATCCTTCTGAGATGATTTGTTTGCAAACTGACATGAGAGACAGAGGACTGGGCTAAAGGACCTTCAGTCTCCTGATGCCCTGTGCACAAAGCCACCCACAGAAGACCCCGAGCACCTGTGTTGCAGTCCCCGTCAGTGCGGCCTTTCCCGAACTTCCGGTGTGAGAACGTACCTTCACAATATCTTTCTCTTTCATCCAGGATGGGAAAGAGAGGCCCTGGCTGAAGACTTGGAAGAGCACCGACCTTAGTGCGTCGTAGTTGTCTCTCCTTACTTGTCGGAC
>NW_028124271.1:0-44526 GCF_965194825.1 Balaenoptera physalus | reverse complement strand
TCCATGGCCTGTCCTGCATTTCTGGTTTTGACACTTTTTTCAGCATGGCCCTTTTGACCGATGGGAAGCGAGACTTCTTTGTAGCGCTGATTTGCCTTTCCAGGTTGCTTGGTTGGCCAAAAAGGGCGTATGCGTTTTTTCCTGAATATATTCAGGAAAAAACGCATACGCCCTTTTTGGCCAAGGGCATCATTGTCAACGTTTTGCCGCTTTTCATGTGCTTTAAAGGCGATTCGAATCTACCTCCTGAAATCTGTTTCCTGCAATTCTGCCTTGATTTCAAATCCTCTTCTTTGCCTTCCCTCAATATATTTGTGGACGAGAGTTATCATTTATAACTCTGCAGGTTTGTGAATTGCAGTGCCCTGAAGCTCCATTTTACAAGTCGGTTTTTTGGGAGCCGGCCGCAAAAGCGCAGGATGGCTTCAGGCCCTGTTCTGGTTCAGGGGGGCAGGCTGAGCCTGTTGTTAATTCTTCTTCCTGATGGGAAAATAGAGTGACCTGTGCCTCTCCCAACACCAAGAGCTAGTCTCTCATTGGTTCCCCGTCTTCCCGTTCATCCTCAGGACAAATTGCAACCTGTACGGAACAGGAGGTTAAAGGTGCTGATGCTCCAAGTAGGGAGATTGCTAGTAAAGTGGCTGGAATGGCGAACCCGAGCACAAGGAGATGAGAAATGAGGTGCGTTTTAGAAACCTTTCCCCATCACACGGTGTACCATCTTCTGGGTTTCTCATGCATGTTTTCGATGTAGGAAGATGCCCTTGAACCTGGAGATTTGGGACCCATGCGATGGGTAGCACGCAGTATTACTTTAAAGGGTCTGCGTTTGCTCACCCAACCTCACCAAACCTCTCAGCCCCAAGAGTGTCCACCCTTATGTCTCATCCAGCTGTGGGTCTAGATATGGTCAATCCAGGTTGCATCACAGCCCCTGAACGAATTGTGTAAGAATTTCTCTCTCTTTCCCTGTCTTTGTTTCATGGGTTTTTAAAAGTAATTTATTTTTATAATGGGGTTTAGCTGCTTTTCACGGCTGTGTTTAGGCCGCTTTACACCCACTTGACCCACTAACAGAGAGATATCAATACATAGGTTTTAAGATTATTACTAGTCAGATATATTCTTGTGCGGTGAATCGGGCGTGTTGAGTCCAGTTCTCTGAGCAAGGAGTAGGTCTTGTCTGTTACATATTGGGTTTATGGAATGGTATCTGAGCTAATTTGAAACTCTTGTTTTATGTATCACCCCACCTCACCTTTCCCTTTAAGCAGCCATAGTGTGTTTTCTGCATGTGTGACTCTGTTCTGTTTTGTAATTCAGTTCAAGTGTAACGGTTTTTACATTCCCTCTATAAGTGACACCTTATGAGAAGTGTCCTTTTCTGTGTGACTTATTTCACTTAGAATCGTCTTACCTAAATCCACTCATCATGCTGCTACTAGCCTTATGACATTGATTTCATGGCTGAGTGATATTCCATTGTACATAAGGACCACAACTTTTTTATCCATTTTTCGCTTTCCTGGGATATTTAAGGTGGAAGGAAGTGGAGGTCCTTGTCAACAGAGCAGCCCTAAACTTTGGGGTGCTTGTGTCTTGCTGATTTTCAATTTTCCCACTTTATCCCCCCATGCGTGGAAGTGCCCTATGCTCTCTAAGCTGTGTTTTTTAGATGTTTCAGGACACACCGTACACTTCTCCAGAGTGGCTGTTGGCAATTTACATCCCGCCCATCAGTGTAGCAAGGCTCCCATTTCTCCATGGCCTGTCCTGCATTTCTGGTTTTGACACTTTTTTCAGCATGGCCCTTTTGACCGATGGGAAGCGAGACTTCTTTGTAGCGCTGATTTGCCTTTCCAGGTTGCTTGGTTGGCCAAAAAGGGCGTATGCGTTTTTTCCTGAATATATTCAGGAAAAAACGCATACGCCCTTTTTGGCCAAGGGCATCATTGTCAACGTTTTGCCGCTTTTCATGTGCTTTAAAGGCGATTCGAATCTACCTCCTGAAATCTGTTTCCTGCAATTCTGCCTTGATTTCAAATCCTCTTCTTTGCCTTCCCTCAATATATTTGTGGACGAGAGTTATCATTTATAACTCTGCAGGTTTGTGAATTGCAGTGCCCTGAAGCTCCATTTTACAGGTCGCTTTTTTGGGAGCCGGCCGCAAAAGCGCAGGATGGCTTCAGGCCCTGTTCTGGTTCAGGGGGGCAGGCTGAGCCTGTGGTTAATTCTTCTTCCTGATGGGAAAATAGAGTGACCTGTGCCTGTCCCAACACCAAGAGCTAGTCTCTCATTGGTTCCCCGTCTTCCCGTTCATCCTCAGGACAAATTGCAACCTGTACGGAACAGGAGGTTAAAGGTGCTGATGCTCCAAGTAGGGAGATTGCTAGTAAAGTGGCTGGAATGGCGAACCCGAGCACAAGGAGATGAGAAATGAGGTGCGTTTTAGAAACCTTTCCCCATCACACGGTGTACCATCTTCTGGGTTTCTCATGCATGTTTTCGATGTAGGAAGATGCCCTTGAACCTGGAGATTTGGGACCCATGCGATGGGTAGCACGCAGTATTACTTTAAAGGGTCTGCGTTTGCTCACCCAACCTCACCAAACCTCTCAGCCCCAAGAGTGTCCACCCTTATGTCTCATCCAGCTGTGGGTCTAGATATGGTCAATCCAGGTTGCATCACAGCCCCTGAACGAATTGTGTAAGAATTTCTCTCTCTTTCCCTGTCTTTGTTTCATGGGTTTTTAAAAGTAATTTATTTTTATAATGGGGTGTAGCTGCTTTTCACGGCTGTGTTTAGGCCGCTTTACACCCACTTGACCCACTAACAGAGAGATATCAATACATAGGTTTTAAGATTATTACTAGTCAGATATATTCTTGTGCGGTGAATCGGGCGTGTTGAGTCCAGTTCTCTGAGCAAGGAGTAGGTCTTGTCTATTCCATATTGGGTTTATGGAACGGTATCTGAGCTAATTTGAAACTCTTGTTTTATGTATCACCCCACCTCACCTTTCCCGTTAAGCAGCCATAGTGTGTTTTCTGCATGTGTGACTCTGTTCTGTTTTGTAATTCAGTTCAAGTGTAACGGTTTTTACATTCCCTCTATAAGTGACACCTTATGAGAAGTGTCCTTTTCTGTGTGACTTATTTCACTTAGAATCGTCTTACCTAAATCCACTCATCATGCTGCTACTAGCCTTATGACATTGATTTCATGGCTGAGTGATATTCCATTGTACATAAGGACCACAACTTTTTTATCCATTTTTCGCTTTCCTGGGATATTTAAGGTGGAAGGAAGTGGAGGTCCTTGTCAACAGAGCAGCCCTAAACTTTGGGGTGCTTGTGTCTTGCTGATTTTCAATTTTCCCACTTTATCCCCCCATGCGTGGAAGTGCCCTATGCTCTCTAAGCTGTGTTTTTTAGATGTTTCAGGACACACCGTACACTTCTCCAGAGTGGCTGTTGGAAATTTACATCCCGCCCATCAGTGTAGCAAGGCTCCCATTTCTCCATGGCCTGTCCTGCATTTCTGGTTTTGACACTTTTTTCAGCATGGCCCTTTTGACCGATGGGAAGCGAGACTTCTTTGTAGCGCTGATTTGCCTTTCCAGGTTGCTTGGTTGGCCAAAAAGGGCGTATGCGTTTTTTCCTGAATATATTCAGGAAAAATCGCATACGCCCTTTTTGGCCAAGGGCATCATTGTCAACGTTTTGCCGCTTTTCATGTGCTTTAAAGGCGATTCGAATCTACCTCCTGAAATCTGTTTCCTGCAATTCTGCCTTGATTTCAAATCCTCTTCTTTGCCTTCCCTCAATATATTTGTGGACGAGAGTTATCATTTATAACTCTGCAGGTTTGTGAATTGCAGTGCCCTGAAGCTCCATTTTACAAGTCGGTTTTTTGGGAGCCGGCCGCAAAAGCGCAGGATGGCTTCAGGCCCTGTTCTGGTTCAGGGGGGCAGGCTGAGCCTGTGGTTAATTCTTCTTCCTGATGGGAAAATAGAGTGACCTGTGCCTGTCCCAACACCAAGAGCTAGTCTCTCATTGGTTCCCCGTCTTCCCGTTCATCCTCAGGACAAATTGCAACCTGTACGGAACAGGAGGTTAAAGGTGCTGATGCTCCAAGTAGGGAGATTGCTAGTAAAGTGGCTGGAAAGGCGAACCCGAGCACAAGGAGATGAGAAATGAGGTGCGTTTTAGAAACCTTTCCCCATCACACGGTGTACCATCTTCTGGGTTTCTCATGCATGTTTTCGATGTAGGAAGATGCCCTTGAACCTGGAGATTTGGGACCCATGCGATGGGTAGCACGCAGTATTACTTTAAAGGGTCTGCGTTTGCTCACCCAACCTCACCAAACCTCTCAGCCCCAAGAGTGTCCACCCTTATGTCTCATCCAGCTGTGGGTCTAGATATGGTCAATCCAGGTTGCATCACAGCCCCTGAACGAATTGTGTAAGAATTTCTCTCTCTTTCCCTGTCTTTGTTTCATGGGTTTTTAAAAGTAATTTATTTTTATAATGGGGTTTAGCTGCTTTTCACGGCTGTGTTTAGGCCGCTTTACACCCACTTGACCCACTAACAGAGAGATATCAATACATAGGTTTTAAGATTATTACTAGTCAGATATATTCTTGTGCGGTGAATCGGGCGTGTTGAGTCCAGTTCTCTGAGCAAGGAGTAGGTCTTGTCTGTTACATATTGGGTTTATGGAATGGTATCTGAGCTAATTTGAAATTCTTGTTTTATGTATCACCCCACCTCACCTTTCCCTTTAAGCAGCCATAGTGTGTTTTCTGCATGTGTGACTCTGTTCTGTTTTGTAATTCAGTTCAAGTGTAACGGTTTTTACATTCCCTCTATAAGTGACACCTTATGAGAAGTGTCCTTTTCTGTGTGACTTATTTCACTTAGAATCGTCTTACCTAAATCCACTCATCATGCTGCTACTAGCCTTATGACATTGATTTCATGGCTGAGTGATATTCCATTGTACATAAGGACCACAACTTTTTTATCCATTTTTCGCTTTCCTGGGATATTTAAGGTGGAAGGAAGTGGAGGTCCTTGTCAACAGAGCAGCCCTAAACTTTGGGGTGCTTGTGTCTTGCTGATTTTCAATTTTCCCACTTTATCCCCCCATGCGTGGAAGTGCCCTATGCTCTCTAAGCTGTGTTTTTTAGATGTTTCAGGACACACCGTACACTTCTCCAGAGTGGCTGTTGGCAATTTACATCCCGCCCATCAGTGTAGCAAGGCTCCCATTTCTCCATGGCCTGTCCTGCATTTCTGGTTTTGACACTTTTTTCAGCATGGCCCTTTTGACCGATGGGAAGCGAGACTTCTTTGTAGCGCTGATTTGCCTTTCCAGGTTGCTTGGTTGGCCAAAAAGGGCGTATGCGTTTTTTCCTGAATATATTCAGGAAAAAACGCATACGCCCTTTTTGGCCAAGGGCATCATTGTCAACGTTTTGCCGCTTTTCATGTGCTTTAAAGGCGATTCGAATCTACCTCCTGAAATCTGTTTCCTGCAATTCTGCCTTGATTTCAAATCCTCTTCTTTGCCTTCCCTCAATATATTTGTGGACGAGAGTTATCATTTATAACTCTGCAGGTTTGTGAATTGCAGTGCCCTGAAGCTCCATTTTACAGGTCGCTTTTTTGGGAGCCGGCCGCAAAAGCGCAGGATGGCTTCAGGCCCTGTTCTGGTTCAGGGGGGCAGGCTGAGCCTGTGGTTAATTCTTCTTCCTGATGGGAAAATAGAGTGACCTGTGCCTGTCCCAACACCAAGAGCTAGTCTCTCATTGGTTCCCCGTCTTCCCGTTCATCCTCAGGACAAATTGCAACCTGTACGGAACAGGAGGTTAAAGGTGCTGATGCTCCAAGTAGGGAGATTGCTAGTAAAGTGGCTGGAATGGCGAACCCGAGCACAAGGAGATGAGAAATGAGGTGCGTTTTAGAAACCATTCCCCATCACACGGTGTACCATCTTCTGGGTTTCTCATGCATGTTTTCGATGTAGGAAGATGCCCTTGAACCTGGAGATTTGGGACCCATGCGATGGGTAGCACGCAGTATTACTTTAAAGGGTCTGCGTTTGCTCACCCAACCTCACCAAACCTCTCAGCCCCAAGAGTGTCCACCCTTATGTCTCATCCAGCTGTGGGTCTAGATATGGTCAATCCAGGTTGCATCACAGCCCCTGAACGAATTGTGTAAGAATTTCTCTCTCTTTCCCTGTCTTTGTTTCATGGGTTTTTAAAAGTAATTTATTTTTATAATGGGGTGTAGCTGCTTTTCACGGCTGTGTTTAGGCCGCTTTACACCCACTTGACCCAATAACAGAGAGATATCAATACATAGGTTTTAAGATTATTACTAGTCAGATATATTCTTGTGCGGTGAATCGGGCGTGTTGAGTCCAGTTCTCTGAGCAAGGAGTAGGTCTTGTCTATTCCATATTGGGTTTATGGAACGGTATCTGAGCTAATTTGAAACTCTTGTTTTATGTATCACCCCACCTCACCTTTCCCGTTAAGCAGCCATAGTGTGTTTTCTGCATGTGTGACTCTGTTCTGTTTTGTAATTCAGTTCAAGTGTAACGGTTTTTACATTCCCTCTATAAGTGACACCTTATGAGAAGTGTCCTTTTCTGTGTGACTTATTTCACTTAGAATCGTCTTACCTAAATCCACTCATCATGCTGCTACTAGCCTTATGACATTGATTTCATGGCTGAGTGATATTCCATTGTACATAAGGACCACAACTTTTTTATCCATTTTTCGCTTTCCTGGGATATTTAAGGTGGAAGGAAGTGGAGGTCCTTGTCAACAGAGCAGCCCTAAACTTTGGGGTGCTTGTGTCTTGCTGATTTTCAATTTTCCCACTTTATCCCCCCATGCGTGGAAGTGCCCTATGCTCTCTAAGCTGTGTTTTTTAGATGTTTCAGGACACACCGTACACTTCTCCAGAGTGGCTGTTGGCAATTTACATCCCGCCCATCAGTGTAGCAAGGCTCCCATTTCTCCATGGCCTGTCCTGCATTTCTGGTTTTGACACTTTTTTCAGCATGGCCCTTTTGACCGATGGGAAGCGAGACTTCTTTGTAGCGCTGATTTGCCTTTCCAGGTTGCTTGGTTGGCCAAAAAGGGCGTATGCGTTTTTTCCTGAATATATTCAGGAAAAAACGCATACGCCCTTTTTGGCCAAGGGCATCATTGTCAACGTTTTGCCGCTTTTCATGTGCTTTAAAGGCGATTCGAATCTACCTCCTGAAATCTGTTTCCTGCAATTCTGCCTTGATTTCAAATCCTCTTCTTTGCCTTCCCTCAATATATTTGTGGACGAGAGTTATCATTTATAACTCTGCAGGTTTGTGAATTGCAGTGCCCTGAAGCTCCATTTTACAAGTCGGTTTTTTGGGAGCCGGCCGCAAAAGCGCAGGATGGCTTCAGGCCCTGTTCTGGTTCAGGGGGGCAGGCTGAGCCTGTGGTTAATTCTTCTTCCTGATGGGAAAATAGAGTGACCTGTGCCTGTCCCAACACCAAGAGCTAGTCTCTCATTGGTTCCCCGTCTTCCCGTTCATCCTCAGGACAAATTGCAACCTGTACGGAACAGGAGGTTAAAGGTGCTGATGCTCCAAGTAGGGAGATTGCTAGTAAAGTGGCTGGAATGGCGAACCCGAGCACAAGGAGATGAGAAATGAGGTGCGTTTTAGAAACCTTTCCCCATCACACGGTGTACCATCTTCTGGGTTTCTCATGCATGTTTTCGATGTAGGAAGATGCCCTTGAACCTGGAGATTTGGGACCCATGCGATGGGTAGCACGCAGTATTACTTTAAAGGGTCTGCGTTTGCTCACCCAACCTCACCAAACCTCTCAGCCCCAAGAGTGTCCACCCTTATGTCTCATCCAGCTGTGGGTCTAGATATGGTCAATCCAGGTTGCATCACAGCCCCTGAACGAATTGTGTAAGAATTTCTCTCTCTTTCCCTGTCTTTGTTTCATGGGTTTTTAAAAGTAATTTATTTTTATAATGGGGTGTAGCTGCTTTTCACGGCTGTGTTTAGGCCGCTTTACACCCACTTGACCCACTAACAGAGAGATATCAATACATAGGTTTTAAGATTATTACTAGTCAGATATATTCTTGTGCGGTGAATCGGGCGTGTTGAGTCCAGTTCTCTGAGCAAGGAGTAGGTCTTGTCTGTTACATATTGGGTTTATGGAACGGTATCTGAGCTAATTTGAAACTCTTGTTTTATGTATCACCCCACCTCACCTTTCCCGTTAAGCAGCCATAGTGTGTTTTCTGCATGTGTGACTCTGTTCTGTTTTGTAATTCAGTTCAAGTGTAACGGTTTTTACATTCCCTCTATAAGTGACACCTTATGAGAAGTGTCCTTTTCTGTGTGACTTATTTCACTTAGAATCGTCTTACCTAAATCCACTCATCATGCTGCTACTAGCCTTATGACATTGATTTCATGGCTGAGTGATATTCCATTGTACATAAGGACCACAACTTTTTTATCCATTTTTCGCTTTCCTGGGATATTTAAGGTGGAAGGAAGTGGAGGTCCTTGTCAACAGAGCAGCCCTAAACTTTGGGGTGCTTGTGTCTTGCTGATTTTCAATTTTCCCACTTTATCCCCCCATGCGTGGAAGTGCCCTATGCTCTCTAAGCTGTGTTTTTTAGATGTTTCAGGATACACCGTACACTTCTCCAGAGTGGCTGTTGGCAATTTACATCCCGCCCATCAGTGTAGCAAGGCTCCCATTTCTCCATGGCCTGTCCTGCATTTCTGGTTTTGACACTTTTTTCAGCATGGCCCTTTTGACCGATGGGAAGCGAGACTTCTTTGTAGCGCTGATTTGCCTTTCCAGGTTGCTTGGTTGGCCAAAAAGGGCGTATGCGTTTTTTCCTGAATATATTCAGGAAAAAACGCATACGCCCTTTTTGGCCAAGGGCATCATTGTCAACGTTTTGCCGCTTTTCATGTGCTTTAAAGGCGATTCGAATCTACCTCCTGAAATCTGTTTCCTGCAATTCTGCCTTGATTTCAAATCCTCTTCTTTGCCTTCCCTCAATATATTTGTGGACGAGAGTTATCATTTATAACTCTGCAGGTTTGTGAATTGCAGTGCCCTGAAGCTCCATTTTACAAGTCGGTTTTTTGGGAGCCGGCCGCAAAAGCGCAGGATGGCTTCAGGCCCTGTTCTGGTTCAGGGGGGCAGGCTGAGCCTGTGGTTAATTCTTCTTCCTGATGGGAAAATAGAGTGACCTGTGCCTCTCCCAACACCAAGAGCTAGTCTCTCATTGGTTCCCCGTCTTCCCGTTCATCCTCAGGACAAATTGCAACCTGTACGGAACAGGAGGTTAAAGGTGCTGATGCTCCAAGTAGGGAGATTGCTAGTAAAGTGGCTGGAATGGCGAACCCGAGCACAAGGAGATGAGAAATGAGGTGCGTTTTAGAAACCTTTCCCCATCACACGGTGTACCATCTTCTGGGTTTCTCATGCATGTTTTCGATGTAGGAAGATGCCCTTGAACCTGGAGATTTGGGACCCATGCGATGGGTAGCACGCAGTATTACTTTAAAGGGTCTGCGTTTGCTCACCCAACCTCACCAAACCTCTCAGCCCCAAGAGTGTCCACCCTTATGTCTCATCCAGCTGTGGGTCTAGATATGGTCAATCCAGGTTGCATCACAGCCCCTGAACGAATTGTGTAAGAATTTCTCTCTCTTTCCCTGTCTTTGTTTCATGGGTTTTTAAAAGTAATTTATTTTTATAATGGGGTGTAGCTGCTTTTCACGGCTGTGTTTAGGCCGCTTTACACCCACTTGACCCAATAACAGAGAGATATCAATACATAGGTTTTAAGATTATTACTAGTCAGATATATTCTTGTGCGGTGAATCGGGCGTGTTGAGTCCAGTTCTCTGAGCAAGGAGTAGGTCTTGTCTATTCCATATTGGGTTTATGGAACGGTATCTGAGCTAATTTGAAACTCTTGTTTTATGTATCACCCCACCTCACCTTTCCCGTTAAGCAGCCATAGTGTGTTTTCTGCATGTGTGACTCTGTTCTGTTTTGTAATTCAGTTCAAGTGTAACGGTTTTTACATTCCCTCTATAAGTGACACCTTATGAGAAGTGTCCTTTTCTGTGTGACTTATTTCACTTAGAATCGTCTTACCTAAATCCACTCATCATGCTGCTACTAGCCTTATGACATTGATTTCATGGCTGAGTGATATTCCATTGTACATAAGGACCACAACTTTTTTATCCATTTTTCGCTTTCCTGGGATATTTAAGGTGGAAGGAAGTGGAGGTCCTTGTCAACAGAGCAGCCCTAAACTTTGGGGTGCTTGTGTCTTGCTGATTTTCAATTTTCCCACTTTATCCCCCCATGCGTGGAAGTGCCCTATGCTCTCTAAGCTGTGTTTTTTAGATGTTTCAGGACACACCGTACACTTCTCCAGAGTGGCTGTTGGCAATTTACATCCCGCCCATCAGTGTAGCAAGGCTCCCATTTCTCCATGGCCTGTCCTGCATTTCTGGTTTTGACACTTTTTTCAGCATGGCCCTTTTGACCGATGGGAAGCGAGACTTCTTTGTAGCGCTGATTTGCCTTTCCAGGTTGCTTGGTTGGCCAAAAAGGGCGTATGCGTTTTTTCCTGAATATATTCAGGAAAAAACGCATACGCCCTTTTTGGCCAAGGGCATCATTGTCAACGTTTTGCCGCTTTTCATGTGCTTTAAAGGCGATTCGAATCTACCTCCTGAAATCTGTTTCCTGCAATTCTGCCTTGATTTCAAATCCTCTTCTTTGCCTTCCCTCAATATATTTGTGGACGAGAGTTATCATTTATAACTCTGCAGGTTTGTGAATTGCAGTGCCCTGAAGCTCCATTTTACAAGTCGGTTTTTTGGGAGCCGGCCGCAAAAGCGCAGGATGGCTTCAGGCCCTGTTCTGGTTCAGGGGGGCAGGCTGAGCCTGTGGTTAATTCTTCTTCCTGATGGGAAAATAGAGTGACCTGTGCCTGTCCCAACACCAAGAGCTAGTCTCTCATTGGTTCCCCGTCTTCCCGTTCATCCTCAGGACAAATTGCAACCTGTACGGAACAGGAGGTTAAAGGTGCTGATGCTCCAAGTAGGGAGATTGCTAGTAAAGTGGCTGGAATGGCGAACCCGAGCACAAGGAGATGAGAAATGAGGTGCGTTTTAGAAACCTTTCCCCATCACACGGTGTACCATCTTCTGGGTTTCTCATGCATGTTTTCGATGTAGGAAGATGCCCTTGAACCTGGAGATTTGGGACCCATGCGATGGGTAGCACGCAGTATTACTTTAAAGGGTCTGCGTTTGCTCACCCAACCTCACCAAACCTCTCAGCCCCAAGAGTGTCCACCCTTATGTCTCATCCAGCTGTGGGTCTAGATATGGTCAATCCAGGTTGCATCACAGCCCCTGAACGAATTGTGTAAGAATTTCTCTCTCTTTCCCTGTCTTTGTTTCATGGGTTTTTAAAAGTAATTTATTTTTATAATGGGGTGTAGCTGCTTTTCACGGCTGTGTTTAGGCCGCTTTACACCCACTTGACCCACTAACAGAGAGATATCAATACATAGGTTTTAAGATTATTACTAGTCAGATATATTCTTGTGCGGTGAATCGGGCGTGTTGAGTCCAGTTCTCTGAGCAAGGAGTAGGTCTTGTCTGTTACATATTGGGTTTATGGAACGGTATCTGAGCTAATTTGAAACTCTTGTTTTATGTATCACCCCACCTCACCTTTCCCGTTAAGCAGCCATAGTGTGTTTTCTGCATGTGTGACTCTGTTCTGTTTTGTAATTCAGTTCAAGTGTAACGGTTTTTACATTCCCTCTATAAGTGACACCTTATGAGAAGTGTCCTTTTCTGTGTGACTTATTTCACTTAGAATCGTCTTACCTAAATCCACTCATCATGCTGCTACTAGCCTTATGACATTGATTTCATGGCTGAGTGATATTCCATTGTACATAAGGACCACAACTTTTTTATCCATTTTTCGCTTTCCTGGGATATTTAAGGTGGAAGGAAGTGGAGGTCCTTGTCAACAGAGCAGCCCTAAACTTTGGGGTGCTTGTGTCTTGCTGATTTTCAATTTTCCCACTTTATCCCCCCATGCGTGGAAGTGCCCTATGCTCTCTAAGCTGTGTTTTTTAGATGTTTCAGGATACACCGTACACTTCTCCAGAGTGGCTGTTGGCAATTTACATCCCGCCCATCAGTGTAGCAAGGCTCCCATTTCTCCATGGCCTGTCCTGCATTTCTGGTTTTGACACTTTTTTCAGCATGGCCCTTTTGACCGATGGGAAGCGAGACTTCTTTGTAGCGCTGATTTGCCTTTCCAGGTTGCTTGGTTGGCCAAAAAGGGCGTATGCGTTTTTTCCTGAATATATTCAGGAAAAAACGCATACGCCCTTTTTGGCCAAGGGCATCATTGTCAACGTTTTGCCGCTTTTCATGTGCTTTAAAGGCGATTCGAATCTACCTCCTGAAATCTGTTTCCTGCAATTCTGCCTTGATTTCAAATCCTCTTCTTTGCCTTCCCTCAATATATTTGTGGACGAGAGTTATCATTTATAACTCTGCAGGTTTGTGAATTGCAGTGCCCTGAAGCTCCATTTTACAAGTCGGTTTTTTGGGAGCCGGCCGCAAAAGCGCAGGATGGCTTCAGGCCCTGTTCTGGTTCAGGGGGGCAGGCTGAGCCTGTGGTTAATTCTTCTTCCTGATGGGAAAATAGAGTGACCTGTGCCTCTCCCAACACCAAGAGCTAGTCTCTCATTGGTTCCCCGTCTTCCCGTTCATCCTCAGGACAAATTGCAACCTGTACGGAACAGGAGGTTAAAGGTGCTGATGCTCCAAGTAGGGAGATTGCTAGTAAAGTGGCTGGAATGGCGAACCCGAGCACAAGGAGATGAGAAATGAGGTGCGTTTTAGAAACCTTTCCCCATCACACGGTGTACCATCTTCTGGGTTTCTCATGCATGTTTTCGATGTAGGAAGATGCCCTTGAACCTGGAGATTTGGGACCCATGCGATGGGTAGCACGCAGTATTACTTTAAAGGGTCTGCGTTTGCTCACCCAACCTCACCAAACCTCTCAGCCCCAAGAGTGTCCACCCTTATGTCTCATCCAGCTGTGGGTCTAGATATGGTCAATCCAGGTTGCATCACAGCCCCTGAACGAATTGTGTAAGAATTTCTCTCTCTTTCCCTGTCTTTGTTTCATGGGTTTTTAAAAGTAATTTATTTTTATAATGGGGTGTAGCTGCTTTTCACGGCTGTGTTTAGGCCGCTTTACACCCACTTGACCCACTAACAGAGAGATATCAATACATAGGTTTTAAGATTATTACTAGTCAGATATATTCTTGTGCGGTGAATCGGGCGTGTTGAGTCCAGTTCTCTGAGCAAGGAGTAGGTCTTGTCTGTTACATATTGGGTTTATGGAACGGTATCTGAGCTAATTTGAAACTCTTGTTTTATGTATCACCCCACCTCACCTTTCCCTTTAAGCAGCCATAGTGTGTTTTCTGCATGTGTGACTCTGTTCTGTTTTGTAATTCAGTTCAAGTGTAACGGTTTTTACATTCCCTCTATAAGTGACACCTTATGAGAAGTGTCCTTTTCTGTGTGACTTATTTCACTTAGAATCGTCTTACCTAAATCCACTCATCATGCTGCTACTAGCCTTATGACATTGATTTCATGGCTGAGTGATATTCCATTGTACATAAGGACCACAACTTTTTTATCCATTTTTCGCTTTCCTGGGATATTTAAGGTGGAAGGAAGTGGAGGTCCTTGTCAACAGAGCAGCCCTAAACTTTGGGGTGCTTGTGTCTTGCTGATTTTCAATTTTCCCACTTTATCCCCCCATGCGTGGAAGTGCCCTATGCTCTCTAAGCTGTGTTTTTTAGATGTTTCAGGACACACCGTACACTTCTCCAGAGTGGCTGTTGGCAATTTACATCCCGCCCATCAGTGTAGCAAGGCTCCCATTTCTCCATGGCCTGTCCTGCATTTCTGGTTTTGACACTTTTTTCAGCATGGCCCTTTTGACCGATGGGAAGCGAGACTTCTTTGTAGCGCTGATTTGCCTTTCCAGGTTGCTTGGTTGGCCAAAAAGGGCGTATGCGTTTTTTCCTGAATATATTAAGGAAAAAACGCATACGCCCTTTTTGGCCAAGGGCATCATTGTCAACGTTTTGCCGCTTTTCATGTGCTTTAAAGGCGATTCGAATCTACCTCCTGAAATCTGTTTCCTGCAATTCTGCCTTGATTTCAAATCCTCTTCTTTGCCTTCCCTCAATATATTTGTGGACGAGAGTTATCATTTATAACTCTGCAGGTTTGTGAATTGCAGTGCCCTGAAGCTCCATTTTACAGGTCGGTTTTTTGGGAGCCGGCCGCAAAAGCGCAGGATGGCTTCAGGCCCTGTTCTGGTTCAGGGGGGCAGGCTGAGCCTGTGGTTAATTCTTCTTCCTGATGGGAAAATAGAGTGACCTGTGCCTGTCCCAACACCAAGAGCTAGTCTCTCATTGGTTCCCCGTCTTCCCGTTCATCCTCAGGACAAATTGCAACCTGTACGGAACAGGAGGTTAAAGGTGCTGATGCTCCAAGTAGGGAGATTGCTAGTAAAGTGGCTGGAATGGCGAACCCGAGCACAAGGAGATGAGAAATGAGGTGCGTTTTAGAAACCTTTCCCCATCACACGGTGTACCATCTTCTGGGTTTCTCATGCATGTTTTCGATGTAGGAAGATGCCCTTGAACCTGGAGATTTGGGACCCATGCGATGGGTAGCACGCAGTATTACTTTAAAGGGTCTGCGTTTGCTCACCCAACCTCACCAAACCTCTCAGCCCCAAGAGTGTCCACCCTTATGTCTCATCCAGCTGTGGGTCTAGATATGGTCAATCCAGGTTGCATCACAGCCCCTGAACGAATTGTGTAAGAATTTCTCTCTCTTTCCCTGTCTTTGTTTCATGGGTTTTTAAAAGTAATTTATTTTTATAATGGGGTGTAGCTGCTTTTCACGGCTGTGTTTAGGCCGCTTTACACCCACTTGACCCACTAACAGAGAGATATCAATACATAGGTTTTAAGATTATTACTAGTCAGATATATTCTTGTGCGGTGAATCGGGCGTGTTGAGTCCAGTTCTCTGAGCAAGGAGTAGGTCTTGTCTGTTACATATTGGGTTTATGGAACGGTATCTGAGCTAATTTGAAACTCTTGTTTTATGTATCACCCCACCTCACCTTTCCCTTTAAGCAGCCATAGTGTGTTTTCTGCATGTGTGACTCTGTTCTGTTTTGTAATTCAGTTCAAGTGTAACGGTTTTTACATTCCCTCTATAAGTGACACCTTATGAGAAGTGTCCTTTTCTGTGTGACTTATTTCACTTAGAATCGTCTTACCTAAATCCACTCATCATGTTGCTACTAGCCTTATGACATTGATTTCATGGCTGAGTGATATTCCATTGTACATAAGGACCACAACTTTTTTATCCATTTTTCGCTTTCCTGGGATATTTAAGGTGGAAGGAAGTGGAGGTCCTTGTCAACAGAGCAGCCCTAAACTTTGGGGTGCTTGTGTCTTGCTGATTTTCAATTTTCCCACTTTATCCCCCCATGCGTGGAAGTGCCCTATGCTCTCTAAGCTGTGTTTTTTAGATGTTTCAGGACACACCGTACACTTCTCCAGAGTGGCTGTTGGCAATTTACATCCCGCCCATCAGTGTAGCAAGGCTCCCATTTCTCCATGGCCTGTCCTGCATTTCTGGTTTTGACACTTTTTTCAGCATGGCCCTTTTGACCGATGGGAAGCGAGACTTCTTTGTAGCGCTGATTTGCCTTTCCAGGTTGCTTGGTTGGCCAAAAAGGGCGTATGCGTTTTTTCCTGAATATATTCAGGAAAAAACGCATACGCCCTTTTTGGCCAAGGGCATCATTGTCAACGTTTTGCCGCTTTTCATGTGCTTTAAAGGCGATTCGAATCTACCTCCTGAAATCTGTTTCCTGCAATTCTGCCTTGATTTCAAATCCTCTTCTTTGCCTTCCCTCAATATATTTGTGGACGAGAGTTATCATTTATAACTCTGCAGGTTTGTGAATTGCAGTGCCCTGAAGCTCCATTTTACAAGTCGGTTTTTTGGGAGCCGGCCGCAAAAGCGCAGGATGGCTTCAGGCCCTGTTCTGGTTCAGGGGGGCAGGCTGAGCCTGTGGTTAATTCTTCTTCCTGATGGGAAAATAGAGTGACCTGTGCCTCTCCCAACACCAAGAGCTAGTCTCTCATTGGTTCCCCGTCTTCCCGTTCATCCTCAGGACAAATTGCAACCTGTACGGAACAGGAGGTTAAAGGTGCTGATGCTCCAAGTAGGGAGATTGCTAGTAAAGTGGCTGGAATGGCGAACCCGAGCACAAGGAGATGAGAAATGAGGTGCGTTTTAGAAACCTTTCCCCATCACACGGTGTACCATCTTCTGGGTTTCTCATGCATGTTTTCGATGTAGGAAGATGCCCTTGAACCTGGAGATTTGGGACCCATGCGATGGGTAGCACGCAGTATTACTTTAAAGGGTCTGCGTTTGCTCACCCAACCTCACCAAACCTCTCAGCCCCAAGAGTGTCCACCCTTATGTCTCATCCAGCTGTGGGTCTAGATATGGTCAATCCAGGTTGCATCACAGCCCCTGAACGAATTGTGTAAGAATTTCTCTCTCTTTCCCTGTCTTTGTTTCATGGGTTTTTAAAAGTAATTTATTTTTATAATGGGGTGTAGCTGCTTTTCACGGCTGTGTTTAGGCCGCTTTACACCCACTTGACCCACTAACAGAGAGATATCAATACATAGGTTTTAAGATTATTACTAGTCAGATATATTCTTGTGCGGTGAATCGGGCGTGTTGAGTCCAGTTCTCTGAGCAAGGAGTAGGTCTTGTCTGTTACATATTGGGTTTATGGAACGGTATCTGAGCTAATTTGAAACTCTTGTTTTATGTATCACCCCACCTCACCTTTCCCTTTAAGCAGCCATAGTGTGTTTTCTGCATGTGTGACTCTGTTCTGTTTTGTAATTCAGTTCAAGTGTAACGGTTTTTACATTCCCTCTATAAGTGACACCTTATGAGAAGTGTCCTTTTCTGTGTGACTTATTTCACTTAGAATCGTCTTACCTAAATCCACTCATCATGTTGCTACTAGCCTTATGACATTGATTTCATGGCTGAGTGATATTCCATTGTACATAAGGACCACAACTTTTTTATCCATTTTTCGCTTTCCTGGGATATTTAAGGTGGAAGGAAGTGGAGGTCCTTGTCAACAGAGCAGCCCTAAACTTTGGGGTGCTTGTGTCTTGCTGATTTTCAATTTTCCCACTTTATCCCCCCATGCGTGGAAGTGCCCTATGCTCTCTAAGCTGTGTTTTTTAGATGTTTCAGGACACACCGTACACTTCTCCAGAGTGGCTGTTGGCAATTTACATCCCGCCCATCAGTGTAGCAAGGCTCCCATTTCTCCATGGCCTGTCCTGCATTTCTGGTTTTGACACTTTTTTCAGCATGGCCCTTTTGACCGATGGGAAGCGAGACTTCTTTGTAGCGCTGATTTGCCTTTCCAGGTTGCTTGGTTGGCCAAAAAGGGCGTATGCGTTTTTTCCTGAATATATTCAGGAAAAAACGCATACGCCCTTTTTGGCCAAGGGCATCATTGTCAACGTTTTGCCGCTTTTCATGTGCTTTAAAGGCGATTCGAATCTACCTCCTGAAATCTGTTTCCTGCAATTCTGCCTTGATTTCAAATCCTCTTCTTTGCCTTCCCTCAATATATTTGTGGACGAGAGTTATCATTTATAACTCTGCAGGTTTGTGAATTGCAGTGCCCTGAAGCTCCATTTTACAAGTCGCTTTGTTGGGAGCCGGCCGCAAAAGCGCAGGATGGCTTCAGGCCCTGTTCTGGTTCAGGGGGGCAGGCTGAGCCTGTGGTTAATTCTTCTTCCTGATGGGAAAATAGAGTGACCTGTGCCTCTCCCAACACCAAGAGCTAGTCTCTCATTGGTTCCCCGTCTTCCCGTTCATCCTCAGGACAAATTGCAACCTGTACGGAACAGGAGGTTAAAGGTGCTGATGCTCCAAGTAGGGAGATTGCTAGTAAAGTGGCTGGAATGGCGAACCCGAGCACAAGGAGATGAGAAATGAGGTGCGTTTTAGAAACCTTTCCCCATCACACGGTGTACCATCTTCTGGGTTTCTCATGCATGTTTTCGATGTAGGAAGATGCCCTTGAACCTGGAGATTTGGGACCCATGCGATGGGTAGCACGCAGTATTACTTTAAAGGGTCTGCGTTTGCTCACCCAACCTCACCAAACCTCTCAGCCCCAAGAGTGTCCACCCTTATGTCTCATCCAGCTGTGGGTCTAGATATGGTCAATCCAGGTTGCATCACAGCCCCTGAACGAATTGTGTAAGAATTTCTCTCTCTTTCCCTGTCTTTGTTTCATGGGTTTTTAAAAGTAATTTATTTTTATAATGGGGTGTAGCTGCTTTTCACGGCTGTGTTTAGGCCGCTTTACACCCACTTGACCCACTAACAGAGAGATATCAATACATAGGTTTTAAGATTATTACTAGTCAGATATATTCTTGTGCGGTGAATCGGGCGTGTTGAGTCCAGTTCTCTGAGCAAGGAGTAGGTCTTGTCTGTTACATATTGGGTTTATGGAACGGTATCTGAGCTAATTTGAAACTCTTGTTTTATGTATCACCCCACCTCACCTTTCCCTTTAAGCAGCCATAGTGTGTTTTCTGCATGTGTGACTCTGTTCTGTTTTGTAATTCAGTTCAAGTGTAACGGTTTTTACATTCCCTCTATAAGTGACACCTTATGAGAAGTGTCCTTTTCTGTGTGACTTATTTCACTTAGAATCGTCTTACCTAAATCCACTCATCATGCTGCTACTAGCCTTATGACATTGATTTCATGGCTGAGTGATATTCCATTGTACATAAGGACCACAACTTTTTTATCCATTTTTCGCTTTCCTAGGATATTTAAGGTGGAAGGAAGTGGAGGTCCTTGTCAACAGAGCAGCCCTAAACTTTGGGGTGCTTGTGTCTTGCTGATTTTCAATTTTCCCACTTTATCCCCCCATGCGTGGAAGTGCCCTATGCTCTCTAAGCTGTGTTTTTTAGATGTTTCAGGACACACCGTACACTTCTCCAGAGTGGCTGTTGGCAATTTACATCCCGCCCATCAGTGTAGCAAGGCTCCCATTTCTCCATGGCCTGTCCTGCATTTCTGGTTTTGACACTTTTTTCAGCATGGCCCTTTTGACCGATGGGAAGCGAGACTTCTTTGTAGCGCTGATTTGCCTTTCCAGGTTGCTTGGTTGGCCAAAAAGGGCGTATGCGTTTTTTCCTGAATATATTCAGGAAAAAACGCATACGCCCTTTTTGGCCAAGGGCATCATTGTCAACGTTTTGCCGCTTTTCATGTGCTTTAAAGGCGATTCGAATCTACCTCCTGAAATCTGTTTCCTGCAATTCTGCCTTGATTTCAAATCCTCTTCTTTGCCTTCCCTCAATATATTTGTGGACGAGAGTTATCATTTATAACTCTGCAGGTTTGTGAATTGCAGTGCCCTGAAGCTCCATTTTACAAGTCGGTTTTTTGGGAGCCGGCCGCAAAAGCGCAGGATGGCTTCAGGCCCTGTTCTGGTTCAGGGGGGCAGGCTGAGCCTGTGGTTAATTCTTCTTCCTGATGGGAAAATAGAGTGACCTGTGCCTCTCCCAACACCAAGAGCTAGTCTCTCATTGGTTCCCCGTCTTCCCGTTCATCCTCAGGACAAATTGCAACCTGTACGGAACAGGAGGTTAAAGGTGCTGATGCTCCAAGTAGGGAGATTGCTAGTAAAGTGGCTGGAATGGCGAACCCGAGCACAAGGAGATGAGAAATGAGGTGCGTTTTAGAAACCTTTCCCCATCACACGGTGTACCATCTTCTGGGTTTCTCATGCATGTTTTCGATGTAGGAAGATGCCCTTGAACCTGGAGATTTGGGACCCATGCGATGGGTAGCACGCAGTATTACTTTAAAGGGTCTGCGTTTGCTCACCCAACCTCACCAAACCTCTCAGCCCCAAGAGTGTCCACCCTTATGTCTCATCCAGCTGTGGGTCTAGATATGGTCAATCCAGGTTGCATCACAGCCCCTGAACGAATTGTGTAAGAATTTCTCTCTCTTTCCCTGTCTTTGTTTCCTGGGTTTTTAAAAGTAATTTATTTTTATAATGGGGTGTAGCTGCTTTTCACGGCTGTGTTTAGGCCGCTTTACACCCACTTGACCCACTAACAGAGAGATATCAATACATAGGTTTTAAGATTATTACTAGTCAGATATATTCTTGTGCGGTGAATCGGGCGTGTTGAGTCCAGTTCTCTGAGCAAGGAGTAGGTCTTGTCTGTTACATATTGGGTTTATGGAACGGTATCTGAGCTAATTTGAAACTCTTGTTTTATGTATCACCCCACCTCACCTTTCCCTTTAAGCAGCCATAGTGTGTTTTCTGCATGTGTGACTCTGTTCTGTTTTGTAATTCAGTTCAAGTGTAACGGTTTTTACATTCCCTCTATAAGTGACACCTTATGAGAAGTGTCCTTTTCTGTGTGACTTATTTCACTTAGAATCGTCTTACCTAAATCCACTCATCATGCTGCTACTAGCCTTATGACATTGATTTCATGGCTGAGTGATATTCCATTGTACATAAGGACCACAACTTTTTTATCCATTTTTCGCTTTCCTGGGATATTTAAGGTGGAAGGAAGTGGAGGTCCTTGTCAACAGAGCAGCCCTAAACTTTGGGGTGCTTGTGTCTTGCTGATTTTCAATTTTCCCACTTTATCCCCCCATGCGTGGAAGTGCCCTATGCTCTCTAAGCTGTGTTTTTTAGATGTTTCAGGACACACCGTACACTTCTCCAGAGTGGCTGTTGGCAATTTACATCCCGCCCATCAGTGTAGCAAGGCTCCCATTTCTCCATGGCCTGTCCTGCATTTCTGGTTTTGACACTTTTTTCAGCATGGCCCTTTTGACCGATGGGAAGCGAGACTTCTTTGTAGCGCTGATTTGCCTTTCCAGGTTGCTTGGTTGGCCAAAAAGGGCGTATGCGTTTTTTCCTGAATATATTAAGGAAAAAACGCATACGCCCTTTTTGGCCAAGGGCATCATTGTCAACGTTTTGCCGCTTTTCATGTGCTTTAAAGGCGATTCGAATCTACCTCCTGAAATCTGTTTCCTGCAATTCTGCCTTGATTTCAAATCCTCTTCTTTGCCTTCCCTCAATATATTTGTGGACGAGAGTTATCATTTATAACTCTGCAGGTTTGTGAATTGCAGTGCCCTGAAGCTCCATTTTACAGGTCGCTTTTTTGGGAGCCGGCCGCAAAAGCGCAGGATGGCTTCAGGCCCTGTTCTGGTTCAGGGGGGCAGGCTGAGCCTGTGGTTAATTCTTCTTCCTGATGGGAAAATAGAGTGACCTGTGCCTGTCCCAACACCAAGAGCTAGTCTCTCATTGGTTCCCCGTCTTCCCGTTCATCCTCAGGACAAATTGCAACCTGTACGGAACAGGAGGTTAAAGGTGCTGATGCTCCAAGTAGGGAGATTGCTAGTAAAGTGGCTGGAATGGCGAACCCGAGCACAAGGAGATGAGAAATGAGGTGCGTTTTAGAAACCTTTCCCCATCACACGGTGTACCATCTTCTGGGTTTCTCATGCATGTTTTCGATGTAGGAAGATGCCCTTGAACCTGGAGATTTGGGACCCATGCGATGGGTAGCACGCAGTATTACTTTAAAGGGTCTGCGTTTGCTCACCCAACCTCACCAAACCTCTCAGCCCCAAGAGTGTCCACCCTTATGTCTCATCCAGCTGTGGGTCTAGATATGGTCAATCCAGGTTGCATCACAGCCCCTGAACGAATTGTGTAAGAATTTCTCTCTCTTTCCCTGTCTTTGTTTCATGGGTTTTTAAAAGTAATTTATTTTTATAATGGGGTGTAGCTGCTTTTCACGGCTGTGTTTAGGCCGCTTTACACCCACTTGACCCACTAACAGAGAGATATCAATACATAGGTTTTAAGATTATTACTAGTCAGATATATTCTTGTGCGGTGAATCGGGCGTGTTGAGTCCAGTTCTCTGAGCAAGGAGTAGGTCTTGTCTGTTACATATTGGGTTTATGGAACGGTATCTGAGCTAATTTGAAACTCTTGTTTTATGTATCACCCCACCTCACCTTTCCCTTTAAGCAGCCATAGTGTGTTTTCTGCATGTGTGACTCTGTTCTGTTTTGTAATTCAGTTCAAGTGTAACGGTTTTTACATTCCCTCTATAAGTGACACCTTATGAGAAGTGTCCTTTTCTGTGTGACTTATTTCACTTAGAATCGTCTTACCTAAATCCACTCATCATGTTGCTACTAGCCTTATGACATTGATTTCATGGCTGAGTGATATTCCATTGTACTTAAGGACCACAACTTTTTTATCCATTTTTCGCTTTCCTGGGATATTTAAGGTGGAAGGAAGTGGAGGTCCTTGTCAACAGAGCAGCCCTAAACTTTGGGGTGCTTGTGTCTTGCTGATTTTCAATTTTCCCACTTTATCCCCCCATGCGTGGAAGTGCCCTATGCTCTCTAAGCTGTGTTTTTTAGATGTTTCAGGACACACCGTACACTTCTCCAGAGTGGCTGTTGGCAATTTACATCCCGCCCATCAGTGTAGCAAGGCTCCCATTTCTCCATGGCCTGTCCTGCATTTCTGGTTTTGACACTTTTTTCAGCATGGCCCTTTTGACCGATGGGAAGCGAGACTTCTTTGGAGCGCTGATTTGCCTTTCCAGGTTGCTTGGTTGGCCAAAAAGGGCGTATGCGTTTTTTCCTGAATATATTCAGGAAAAAACGCATACGCCCTTTTTGGCCAAGGGCATCATTGTCAACGTTTTGCCGCTTTTCATGTGCTTTAAAGGCGATTCGAATCTACCTCCTGAAATCTGTTTCCTGCAATTCTGCCTTGATTTCAAATCCTCTTCTTTGCCTTCCCTCAATATATTTGTGGACGAGAGTTATCATTTATAACTCTGCAGGTTTGTGAATTGCAGTGCCCTGAAGCTCCATTTTACAAGTCGGTTTTTTGGGAGCCGGCCGCAAAAGCGCAGGATGGCTTCAGGCCCTGTTCTGGTTCAGGGGGGCAGGCTGAGCCTGTGGTTAATTCTTCTTCCTAATGGGAAAATAGAGTGACCTGTGCCTCTCCCAACACCAAGAGCTAGTCTCTCATTGGTTCCCCGTCTTCCCGTTCATCCTCAGGACAAATTGCAACCTGTACGGAACAGGAGGTTAAAGGTGCTGATGCTCCAAGTAGGGAGATTGCTAGTAAAGTGGCTGGAATGGCGAACCCGAGCACAAGGAGATGAGAAATGAGGTGCGTTTTAGAAACCTTTCCCCATCACACGGTGTACCATCTTCTGGGTTTCTCATGCATGTTTTCGATGTAGGAAGATGCCCTTGAACCTGGAGATTTGGGACCCATGCGATGGGTAGCACGCAGTATTACTTTAAAGGGTCTGCGTTTGCTCACCCAACCTCACCAAACCTCTCAGCCCCAAGAGTGTCCACCCTTATGTCTCATCCAGCTGTGGGTCTAGATATGGTCAATCCAGGTTGCATCACAGCCCCTGAACGAATTGTGTAAGAATTTCTCTCTCTTTCCCTGTCTTTGTTTCCTGGGTTTTTAAAAGTAATTTATTTTTATAATGGGGTGTAGCTGCTTTTCACGGCTGTGTTTAGGCCGCTTTACACCCACTTGACCCACTAACAGAGAGATATCAATACATAGGTTTTAAGATTATTACTAGTCAGATATATTCTTGTGCGGTGAATCGGGCGTGTTGAGTCCAGTTCTCTGAGCAAGGAGTAGGTCTTGTCTATTACATATTGGGTTTATGGAACGGTATCTGAGCTAATTTGAAACTCTTGTTTTATGTATCACCCCACCTCACCTTTCCCGTTAAGCAGCCATAGTGTGTTTTCTGCATGTGTGACTCTGTTCTGTTTTGTAATTCAGTTCAAGTGTAACGGTTTTTACATTCCCTCTATAAGTGACACCTTATGAGAAGTGTCCTTTTCTGTGTGACTTATTTCACTTAGAATCGTCTTACCTAAATCCACTCATCATGCTGCTACTAGCCTTATGACATTGATTTCATGGCTGAGTGATATTCCATTGTACATAAGGACCACAACTTTTTTATCCATTTTTCGCTTTCCTGGGATATTTAAGGTGGAAGGAAGTGGAGGTCCTTGTCAACAGAGCAGCCCTAAACTTTGGGGTGCTTGTGTCTTGCTGATTTTCAATTTTCCCACTTTATCCCCCCATGCGTGGAAGTGCCCTATGCTCTCTAAGCTGTGTTTTTTAGATGTTTCAGGACACACCGTACACTTCTCCAGAGTGGCTGTTGGCAATTTACATCCCGCCCATCAGTGTAGCAAGGCTCCCATTTCTCCATGGCCTGTCCTGCATTTCTGGTTTTGACACTTTTTTCAGCATGGCCCTTTTGACCGATGGGAAGCGAGACTTCTTTGGAGCGCTGATTTGCCTTTCCAGGTTGCTTGGTTGGCCAAAAAGGGCGTATGCGTTTTTTCCTGAATGTATTCAGGAAAAAACGCATACGCCCTTTTTGGCCAAGGGCATCATTGTCAACGTTTTGCCGCTTTTCATGTGCTTTAAAGGCGATTCGAATCTACCTCCTGAAATCTGTTTCCTGCAATTCTGCCTTGATTTCAAATCCTCTTCTTTGCCTTCCCTCAATATATTTGTGGACGAGAGTTATCATTTATAACTCTGCAGGTTTGTGAATTGCAGTGCCCTGAAGCTCCATTTTCCAAGTCGGTTTTTTGGGAGCCGGCCGCAAAAGCGCAGGATGGCTTCAGGCCCTGTTCTGGTTCAGGGGGGCAGGCTGAGCCTGTGGTTAATTCTTCTTCCTGATGGGAAAATAGAGTGACCTGTGCCTGTCCCAACACCAAGAGCTAGTCTCTCATTGGTTCCCCGTCTTCCCGTTCATCCTCAGGACAAATTGCAACCTGTACGGAACAGGAGGTTAAAGGTGCTGATGCTCCAAGTAGGGAGATTGCTAGTAAAGTGGCTGGAATGGCGAACCCGAGCACAAGGAGATGAGAAATGAGGTGCGTTTTAGAAACCTTTCCCCATCACACGGTGTACCATCTTCTGGGTTTCTCATGCATGTTTTCGATGTAGGAAGATGCCCTTGAACCTGGAGATTTGGGACCCATGCGATGGGTAGCACGCAGTATTACTTTAAAGGGTCTGCGTTTGCTCACCCAACCTCACCAAACCTCTCAGCCCCAAGAGTGTCCACCCTTATGTCTCATCCAGCTGTGGGTCTAGATATGGTCAATCCAGGTTGCATCACAGCCCCTGAACGAATTGTGTAAGAATTTCTCTCTCTTTCCCTGTCTTTGTTTCATGGGTTTTTAAAAGTAATTTATTTTTATAATGGGGTGTAGCTGCTTTTCACGGCTGTGTTTAGGCCGCTTTACACCCACTTGACCCACTAACAGAGAGATATCAATACATAGGTTTTAAGATTATTACTAGTCAGATATATTCTTGTGCGGTGAATCGGGCGTGTTGAGTCCAGTTCTCTGAGCAAGGAGTAGGTCTTGTCTGTTACATATTGGGTTTATGGAACGGTATCTGAGCTAATTTGAAACTCTTGTTTTATGTATCACCCCACCTCACCTTTCCCTTTAAGCAGCCATAGTGTGTTTTCTGCATGTGTGACTCTGTTCTGTTTTGTAATTCAGTTCAAGTGTAACGGTTTTTACATTCCCTCTATAAGTGACACCTTATGAGAAGTGTCCTTTTCTGTGTGACTTATTTCACTTAGAATCGTCTTACCTAAATCCACTCATCATGCTGCTCCTAGCCTTATGACATTGATTTCATGGCTGAGTGATATTCCATTGTACATAAGGACCACAACTTTTTTATCCATTTTTCGCTTTCCTGGGATATTTAAGGTGGAAGGAAGTGGAGGTCCTTGTCAACAGAGCAGCCCTAAACTTTGGGGTGCTTGTGTCTTGCTGATTTTCAATTTTCCCACTTTATCCCCCCATGCGTGGAAGTGCCCTATGCTCTCTAAGCTGTGTTTTTTAGATGTTTCAGGACACACCGTACACTTCTCCAGAGTGGCTGTTGGCAATTTACATCCCGCCCATCAGTGTAGCAAGGCTCCCATTTCTCCATGGCCTGTCCTGCATTTCTGGTTTTGACACTTTTTTCAGCATGGCCCTTTTGACCGATGGGAAGCGAGACTTCTTTGTAGCGCTGATTTGCCTTTCCAGGTTGCTTGGTTGGCCAAAAAGGGCGTATGCGTTTTTTCCTGAATATATTCAGGAAAAAACGCATACGCCCTTTTTGGCCAAGGGCATCATTGTCAACGTTTTGCCGCTTTTCATGTGCTTTAAAGGCGATTCGAATCTACCTCCTGAAATCTGTTTCCTGCAATTCTGCCTTGATTTCAAATCCTCTTCTTTGCCTTCCCTCAATATATTTGTGGACGAGAGTTATCATTTATAACTCTGCAGGTTTGTGAATTGCAGTGCCCTGAAGCTCCATTTTACAGGTCGCTTTTTTGGGAGCAGGCCGCAAAAGCGCAGGATGGCTTCAGGCCCTGTTCTGGTTCAGGGGGGCAGGCTGAGCCTGTGGTTAATTCTTCTTCCTGATGGGAAAATAGAGTGACCTGTGCCTGTCCCAACACCAAGAGCTAGTCTCTCATTGGTTCCCCGTCTTCCCGTTCATCCTCAGGACAAATTGCAACCTGTACGGAACAGGAGGTTAAAGGTGCTGATGCTCCAAGTAGGGAGATTGCTAGTAAAGTGGCTGGAATGGCGAACCCGAGCACAAGGAGATGAGAAATGAGGTGCGTTTTAGAAACCTTTCCCCATCACACGGTGTACCATCTTCTGGGTTTCTCATGCATGTTTTCGATGTAGGAAGATGCCCTTGAACCTGGAGATTTGGGACCCATGCGATGGGTAGCACGCAGTATTACTTTAAAGGGTCTGCGTTTGCTCACCCAACCTCACCAAACCTCTCAGCCCCAAGAGTGTCCACCCTTATGTCTCATCCAGCTGTGGGTCTAGATATGGTCAATCCAGGTTGCATCACAGCCCCTGAACGAATTGTGTAAGAATTTCTCTCTCTTTCCCTGTCTTTGTTTCATGGGTTTTTAAAAGTAATTTATTTTTATAATGGGGTGTAGCTGCTTTTCACGGCTGTGTTTAGGCCGCTTTACACCCACTTGACCCACTAACAGAGAGATATCAATACATAGGTTTTAAGATTATTACTAGTCAGATATATTCTTGTGCGGTGAATCGGGCGTGTTGAGTCCAGTTCTCTGAGCAAGGAGTAGGTCTTGTCTGTTACATATTGGGTTTATGGAACGGTATCTGAGCTAATTTGAAACTCTTGTTTTATGTATCACCCCACCTCACCTTTCCCTTTAAGCAGCCATAGTGTGTTTTCTGCATGTGTGACTCTGTTCTGTTTTGTAATTCAGTTCAAGTGTAACGGTTTTTACATTCCCTCTATAAGTGACACCTTATGAGAAGTGTCCTTTTCTGTGTGACTTATTTCACTTAGAATCGTCTTACCTAAATCCACTCATCATGCTGCTACTAGCCTTATGACATTGATTTCATGGCTGAGTGATATTCCATTGTACATAAGGACCACAACTTTTTTATCCATTTTTCGCTTTCCTGGGATATTTAAGGTGGAAGGAAGTGGAGGTCCTTGTCAACAGAGCAGCCCTAAACTTTGGGGTGCTTGTGTCTTGCTGATTTTCAATTTTCCCACTTTATCCCCCCATGCGTGGAAGTGCCCTATGCTCTCTAAGCTGTGTTTTTTAGATGTTTCAGGACACACCGTACACTTCTCCAGAGTGGCTGTTGGCAATTTACATCCCGCCCATCAGTGTAGCAAGGCTCCCATTTCTCCATGGCCTGTCCTGCATTTCTGGTTTTGACACTTTTTTCAGCATGGCCCTTTTGACCGATGGGAAGCGAGACTTCTTTGTAGCGCTGATTTGCCTTTCCAGGTTGCTTGGTTGGCCAAAAAGGGCGTATGCGTTTTTTCCTGAATATATTCAGGAAAAAACGCATACGCCCTTTTTGGCCAAGGGCATCATTGTCAACGTTTTGCCGCTTTTCATGTGCTTTAAAGGCGATTCGAATCTACCTCCTGAAATCTGTTTCCTGCAATTCTGCCTTGATTTCAAATCCTCTTCTTTGCCTTCCCTCAATATATTTGTGGACGAGAGTTATCATTTATAACTCTGCAGGTTTGTGAATTGCAGTGCCCTGAAGCTCCATTTTACAGGTCGCTTTTTTGGGAGCAGGCCGCAAAAGCGCAGGATGGCTTCAGGCCCTGTTCTGGTTCAGGGGGGCAGGCTGAGCCTGTGGTTAATTCTTCTTCCTGATGGGAAAATAGAGTGACCTGTGCCTGTCCCAACACCAAGAGCTAGTCTCTCATTGGTTCCCCGTCTTCCCGTTCATCCTCAGGACAAATTGCAACCTGTACGGAACAGGAGGTTAAAGGTGCTGATGCTCCAAGTAGGGAGATTGCTAGTAAAGTGGCTGGAATGGCGAACCCGAGCACAAGGAGATGAGAAATGAGGTGCGTTTTAGAAACCTTTCCCCATCACACGGTGTACCATCTTCTGGGTTTCTCATGCATGTTTTCGATGTAGGAAGATGCCCTTGAACCTGGAGATTTGGGACCCATGCGATGGGTAGCATGCAGTATTACTTTAAAGGGTCTGCGTTTGCTCACCCAACCTCACCAAACCTCTCAGCCCCAAGAGTGTCCACCCTTATGTCTCATCCATCTGTGGGTCTAGATATGGTCAATCCATGTTGCATCACAGCCCCTGAACGAATTGTGTAAGAATTTCTCTCTCTTTCCCTGTCTTTGTTTCATGGGTTTTTAAAAGTAATTTATTTTTATAATGGGGTTTAGCTGCTTTTCACGGCTGTGTTTAGGCCGCTTTACACCCACTTGACCCACTAACAGAGAGATATCAATACATAGGTTTTAAGATTATTACTAGTCAGATATATTCTTGTGCGGTGAATCGGGCGTGTTGAGTCCAGTTCTCTGAGCAAGGAGTAGGTCTTGTCTATTCCATATTGGGTTTATGGAACGGTATCTGAGCTAATTTGAAACTCTTGTTTTATGTATCACCCCACCTCACCTTTCCCGTTAAGCAGCCATAGTGTGTTTTCTGCATGTGTGACTCTGTTCTGTTTTGTAATTCAGTTCAAGTGTAACGGTTTTTACATTCCCTCTATAAGTGACACCTTATGAGAAGTGTCCTTTTCTGTGTGACTTATTTCACTTAGAATCGTCTTACCTAAATCCACTCATCATGCTGCTACTAGCCTTATGACATTGATTTCATGGCTGAGTGATATTCCATTGTACATAAGGACCACAACTTTTTTATCCATTTTTCGCTTTCCTGGGATATTTAAGGTGGAAGGAAGTGGAGGTCCTTGTCAACAGAGCAGCCCTAAACTTTGGGGTGCTTGTGTCTTGCTGATTTTCAATTTTCCCACTTTATCCCCCCATGCGTGGAAGTGCCCTATGCTCTCTAAGCTGTGTTTTTTAGATGTTTCAGGACACACCGTACACTTCTCCAGAGTGGCTGTTGGCAATTTACATCCCGCCCATCAGTGTAGCAAGGCTCCCATTTCTCCATGGCCTGTCCTGCATTTCTGGTTTTGACACTTTTTTCAGCATGGCCCTTTTGACCGATGGGAAGCGAGACTTCTTTGTAGCGCTGATTTGCCTTTCCAGGTTGCTTGGTTGGCCAAAAAGGGCGTATGCGTTTTTTCCTGAATATATTCAGGAAAAAACGCATACGCCCTTTTTGGCCAAGGGCATCATTGTCAACGTTTTGCCGCTTTTCATGTGCTTTAAAGGCGATTCGAATCTACCTCCTGAAATCTGTTTCCTGCAATTCTGCCTTGATTTCAAATCCTCTTCTTTGCCTTCCCTCAATATATTTGTGGACGAGAGTTATCATTTATAACTCTGCAGGTTTGTGAATTGCAGTGCCCTGAAGCTCCATTTTACAGGTCGCTTTGTTGGGAGCCGGCCGCAAAAGCGCAGGATGGCTTCAGGCCCTGTTCTGGTTCAGGGGGGCAGGCTGAGCCTGTGGTTAATTCTTCTTCCTGATGGGAAAATAGAGTGACCTGTGCCTCTCCCAACACCAAGAGCTAGTCTCTCATTGGTTCCCCGTCTTCCCGTTCATCCTCAGGACAAATTGCAACCTGTACGGAACAGGAGGTTAAAGGTGCTGATGCTCCAAGTAGGGAGATTGCTAGTAAAGTGGCTGGAATGGCGAACCCGAGCACAAGGAGATGAGAAATGAGGTGCGTTTTAGAAACCTTTCCCCATCACACGGTGTACCATCTTCTGGGTTTCTCATGCATGTTTTCGATGTAGGAAGATGCCCTTGAACCTGGAGATTTGGGACCCATGCGATGGGTAGCACGCAGTATTACTTTAAAGGGTCTGCGTTTGCTCACCCAACCTCACCAAACCTCTCAGCCCCAAGAGTGTCCACCCTTATGTCTCATCCAGCTGTGGGTCTAGATATGGTCAATCCAGGTTGCATCACAGCCCCTGAACGAATTGTGTAAGAATTTCTCTCTCTTTCCCTGTCTTTGTTTCATGGGTTTTTAAAAGTAATTTATTTTTATAATGGGGTGTAGCTGCTTTTCACGGCTGTGTTTAGGCCGCTTTACACCCACTTGACCCACTAACAGAGAGATATCAATACATAGGTTTTAAGATTATTACTAGTCAGATATATTCTTGTGCGGTGAATCGGGCGTGTTGAGTCCAGTTCTCTGAGCAAGGAGTAGGTCTTGTCTGTTACATATTGGGTTTATGGAACGGTATCTGAGCTAATTTGAAACTCTTGTTTTATGTATCACCCCACCTCACCTTTCCCTTTAAGCAGCCATAGTGTGTTTTCTGCATGTGTGACTCTGTTCTGTTTTGTAATTCAGTTCAAGTGTAACGGTTTTTACATTCCCTCTATAAGTGACACCTTATGAGAAGTGTCCTTTTCTGTGTGACTTATTTCACTTAGAATCGTCTTACCTAAATCCACTCATCATGCTGCTACTAGCCTTATGACATTGATTTCATGGCTGAGTGATATTCCATTGTACATAAGGACCACAACTTTTTTTTCCATTTTTCGCTTTCCTGGGATGTTTAAGGTGGAAGGAAGTGGAGGTCCTTGTCAACAGAGCAGCCCTAAACTTTGGGGTGCTTGTGTCTTGCTGATTTTCAATTTTCCCACTTTATCCCCCCATGCGTGGAAGTGCCCTATGCTCTCTAAGCTGTGTTTTTTAGATGTTTCAGGACACACCGTACACTTCTCCAGAGTGGCTGTTGGCAATTTACATCCCGCCCATCAGTGTAGCAAGGCTCCCATTTCTCCATGGCCTGTCCTGCATTTCTGGTTTTGACACTTTTTTCAGCATGGCCCTTTTGACCGATGGGAAGCGAGACTTCTTTGTAGCGCTGATTTGCCTTTCCAGGTTGCTTGGTTGGCCAAAAAGGGCGTATGCGTTTTTTCCTGAATATATTCAGGAAAAAACGCATACGCCCTTTTTGGCCAAGGGCATCATTGTCAACGTTTTGCCGCTTTTCATGTGCTTTAAAGGCGATTCGAATCTACCTCCTGAAATCTGTTTCCTGCAATTCTGCCTTGATTTCAAATCCTCTTCTTTGCCTTCCCTCAATATATTTGTGGACGAGAGTTATCATTTATAACTCTGCAGGTTTGTGAATTGCAGTGCCCTGAAGCTCCATTTTCCAAGTCGGTTTTTTGGGAGCCGGCCGCAAAAGCGCGGGATGGCTTCAGGCCCTGTTCTGGTTCAGGGGGGCAGGCTGAGCCTGTGGTTAATTCTTCTTCCTGATGGGAAAATAGAGTGACCTGTGCCTGTCCCAACACCAAGAGCTAGTCTCTCATTGGTTCCCCGTCTTCCCGTTCATCCTCAGGACAAATTGCAACCTGTACGGAACAGGAGGTTAAAGGTGCTGATGCTCCAAGTAGGGAGATTGCTAGTAAAGTGGCTGGAATGGCGAACCCGAGCACAAGGAGATGAGAAATGAGGTGCGTTTTAGAAACCTTTCCCCATCACACGGTGTACCATCTTCTGGGTTTCTCATGCATGTTTTCGATGTAGGAAGATGCCCTTGAACCTGGAGATTTGGGACCCATGCGATGGGTAGCACGCAGTATTACTTTAAAGGGTCTGCGTTTGCTCACCCAACCTCACCAAACCTCTCAGCCCCAAGAGTGTCCACCCTTATGTCTCATCCAGCTGTGGGTCTAGATATGGTCAATCCAGGTTGCATCACAGCCCCTGAACGAATTGTGTAAGAATTTCTCTCTTTCCCTGTCTTTGTTTCATGGGTTTTTAAAAGTAATTTATTTTTATAATGGGGTTTAGCTGCTTTTCACGGCTGTGTTTAGGCCGCTTTACACCCACTTGACCCACTAACAGAGAGATATCAATACATAGGTTTTAAGATTATTACTAGTCAGATATATTCTTGTGCGGTGAATCGGGCGTGTTGAGTCCAGTTCTCTGAGCAAGGAGTAGGTCTTGTCTATTACATATTGGGTTTATGGAACGGTATCTGAGCTAATTTGAAACTCTTGTTTTATGTATCACCCCACCTCACCTTTCCCGTTAAGCAGCCATAGTGTGTTTTCTGCATGTGTGACTCTGTTCTGTTTTGTAATTCAGTTCAAGTGTAACGGTTTTTACATTCCCTCTATAAGTGACACCTTATGAGAAGTGTCCTTTTCTGTGTGACTTATTTCACTTAGAATCGTCTTACCTAAATCCACTCATCATGCTGCTACTAGCCTTATGACATTGATTTCATGGCTGAGTGATATTCCATTGTACATAAGGACCACAACTTTTTTATCCATTTTTCGCTTTCCTGGGATATTTAAGGTGGAAGGAAGTGGAGGTCCTTGTCAACAGAGCAGCCCTAAACTTTGGGGTGCTTGTGTCTTGCTGATTTTCAATTTTCCCACTTTATCCCCCCATGCGTGGAAGTGCCCTATGCTCTCTAAGCTGTGTTTTTTAGATGTTTCAGGACACACCGTACACTTCTCCAGAGTGGCTGTTGGCAATTTACATCCCGCCCATCAGTGTAGCAAGGCTCCCATTTCTCCATGGCCTGTCCTGCATTTCTGGTTTTGACACTTTTTTCAGCATGGCCCTTTTGACCGATGGGAAGCGAGACTTCTTTGTAGCGCTGATTTGCCTTTCCAGGTTGCTTGGTTGGCCAAAAAGGGCGTATGCGTTTTTTCCTGAATATATTCAGGAAAAAACGCATACGCCCTTTTTGGCCAAGGGCATCATTGTCAACGTTTTGCCGCTTTTCATGTGCTTTAAAGGCGATTCGAATCTACCTCCTGAAATCTGTTTCCTGCAATTCTGCCTTGATTTCAAATCCTCTTCTTTGCCTTCCCTCAATATATTTGTGGACGAGAGTTATCATTTATAACTCTGCAGGTTTGTGAATTGCAGTGCCCTGAAGCTCCATTTTACAGGTCGCTTTTTTGGGAGCCGGCCGCAAAAGCGCAGGATGGCTTCAGGCCCTGTTCTGGTTCAGGGGGGCAGGCTGAGCCTGTGGTTAATTCTTCTTCCTGATGGGAAAAGAGAGTGACCTGTGCCTGTCCCAACACCAAGAGCTAGTCTCTCATTGGTTCCCCGTCTTCCCGTTCATCCTCAGGACAAATTGCAACCTGTACGGAACAGGAGGTTAAAGGTGCTGATGCTCCAAGAAGGGAGATTGCTAGTAAAGTGGCTGGAATGGCGAACCCGAGCACAAGGAGATGAGAAATGAGGTGCGTTTTAGAAACCTTTCCCCATCACACGGTGTACCATCTTCTGGGTTTCTCATGCATGTTTTCGATGTAGGAAGATGCCCTTGAACCTGGAGATTTGGGACCCATGCGATGGGTAGCACGCAGTATTACTTTAAAGGGTCTGCGTTTGCTCACCCAACCTCACCAAACCTCTCAGCCCCAAGAGTGTCCACCCTTATGTCTCATCCAGCTGTGGGTCTAGATATGGTCAATCCAGGTTGCATCACAGCCCCTGAACGAATTGTGTAAGAATTTCTCTCTCTTTCCCTGTCTTTGTTTCATGGGTTTTTAAAAGTAATTTATTTTTATAATGGGGTGTAGCTGCTTTTCACGGCTGTGTTTAGGCCGCTTTACACCCACTTGACCCACTAACAGAGAGATATCAATACATAGGTTTTAAGATTATTACTAGTCAGATATATTCTTGTGCGGTGAATCGGGCGTGTTGAGTCCAGTTCTCTGAGCAAGGAGTAGGTCTTGTCTGTTACATATTGGGTTTATGGAACGGTATCTGAGCTAATTTGAAACTCTTGTTTTATGTATCACCCCACCTCACCTTTCCCTTTAAGCAGCCATAGTGTGTTTTCTGCATGTGTGACTCTGTTCTGTTTTGTAATTCAGTTCAAGTGTAACGGTTTTTACATTCCCTCTATAAGTGACACCTTATGAGAAGTGTCCTTTTCTGTGTGACTTATTTCACTTAGAATCGTCTTACCTAAATCCACTCATCATGCTGCTACTAGCCTTATGACATTGATTTCATGGCTGAGTGATATTCCATTGTACATAAGGACCACAACTTTTTTATCCATTTTTCGCTTTCCTGGGATATTTAAGGTGGAAGGAAGTGGAGGTCCTTGTCAACAGAGCAGCCCTAAACTTTGGGGTGCTTGTGTCTTGCTGATTTTCAATTTTCCCACTTTATCCCCCCATGCGTGGAAGTGCCCTATGCTCTCTAAGCTGTGTTTTTTAGATGTTTCAGGACACACCGTACACTTCTCCAGAGTGGCTGTTGGCAATTTACATCCCGCCCATCAGTGTAGCAAGGCTCCCATTTCTCCATGGCCTGTCCTGCATTTCTGGTTTTGACACTTTTTTCAGCATGGCCCTTTTGACCGATGGGAAGCGAGACTTCTTTGTAGCGCTGATTTGCCTTTCCAGGTTGCTTGGTTGGCCAAAAAGGGCGTATGCGTTTTTTCCTGAATATATTCAGGAAAAAACGCATACGCCCTTTTTGGCCAAGGGCATCATTGTCAACGTTTTGCCGCTTTTCATGTGCTTTAAAGGCGATTCGAATCTACCTCCTGAAATCTGTTTCCTGCAATTCTGCCTTGATTTCAAATCCTCTTCTTTGCCTTCCCTCAATATATTTGTGGACGAGAGTTATCATTTATAACTCTGCAGGTTTGTGAATTGCAGTGCCCTGAAGCTCCATTTTACAAGTCGCTTTTTTGGGAGCCGGCCGCAAAAGCGCAGGATGGCTTCAGGCCCTGTTCTGGTTCAGGGGGGCAGGCTGAGCCTGTGGTTAATTCTTCTTCCTGATGGGAAAATAGAGTGACCTGTGCCTCTCCCAACACCAAGAGCTAGTCTCTCATTGGTTCCCCGTCTTCCCGTTCATCCTCAGGACAAATTGCAACCTGTACGGAACAGGAGGTTAAAGGTGCTGATGCTCCAAGTAGGGAGATTGCTAGTAAAGTGGCTGGAATGGCGAACCCGAGCACAAGGAGATGAGAAATGAGGTGCGTTTTAGAAACCTTTCCCCATCACATGGTGTACCATCTTCTGGGTTTCTCATGCATGTTTTCGATGTAGGAAGATGCCCTTGAACCTGGAGATTTGGGACCCATGCGATGGGTAGCACGCAGTATTACTTTAAAGGGTCTGCGTTTGCTCACCCAACCTCACCAAACCTCTCAGCCCCAAGAGTGTCCACCCTTATGTCTCATCCAGCTGTGGGTCTAGATATGGTCAATCCAGGTTGCATCACAGCCCCTGAACGAATTGTGTAAGAATTTCTCTCTCTTTCCCTGTCTTTGTTTCATGGGTTTTTAAAAGTAATTTATTTTTATAATGGGGTGTAGCTGCTTTTCACGGCTGTGTTTAGGCCGCTTTACACCCACTTGACCCACTAACAGAGAGATATCAATACATAGGTTTTAAGATTATTACTAGTCAGATATATTCTTGTGCGGTGAATCGGGCGTGTTGAGTCCAGTTCTCTGAGCAAGGAGTAGGTCTTGTCTGTTACATATTGGGTTTATGGAACGGTATCTGAGCTAATTTGAAACTCTTGTTTTATGTATCACCCCACCTCACCTTTCCCTTTAAGCAGCCATAGTGTGTTTTCTGCATGTGTGACTCTGTTCTGTTTTGTAATTCAGTTCAAGTGTAACGGTTTTTACATTCCCTCTATAAGTGACACCTTATGAGAAGTGTCCTTTTCTGTGTGACTTATTTCACTTAGAATCGTCTTACCTAAATCCACTCATCATGTTGCTACTAGCCTTATGACATTGATTTCATGGCTGAGTGATATTCCATTGTACATAAGGACCACAACTTTTTTATCCATTTTTCGCTTTCCTGGGATATTTAAGGTGGAAGGAAGTGGAGGTCCTTGTCAACAGAGCAGCCCTAAACTTTGGGGTGCTTGTGTCTTGCTGATTTTCAATTTTCCCACTTTATCCCCCCAGGCGTGGAAGTGCCCTATGCTCTCTAAGCTGTGTTTTTTAGATGTTTCAGGACACACCGTACACTTCTCCAGAGTGGCTGTTGGCAATTTACATCCCGCCCATCAGTGTAGCAAGGCTCCCATTTCTCCATGGCCTGTCCTGCATTTCTGGTTTTGACACTTTTTTCAGCATGGCCCTTTTGACCGATGGGAAGCGAGACTTCTTTGTAGCGCTGATTTGCCTTTCCAGGTTGCTTGGTTGGCCAAAAAGGGCGTATGCGTTTTTTCCTGAATATATTCAGGAAAAAACGCATACGCCCTTTTTGGCCAAGGGCATCATTGTCAACGTTTTGCCGCTTTTCATGTGCTTTAAAGGCGATTCGAATCTACCTCCTGAAATCTGTTTCCTGCAATTCTGCCTTGATTTCAAATCCTCTTCTTTGCCTTCCCTCAATATATTTGTGGACGAGAGTTATCATTTATAACTCTGCAGGTTTGTGAATTGCAGTGCCCTGAAGCTCCATTTTACAAGTCGCTTTTTTGGGAGCCGGCCGCAAAAGCGCAGGATGGCTTCAGGCCCTGTTCTGGTTCAGGGGGGCAGGCTGAGCCTGTGGTTAATTCTTCTTCCTGATGGGAAAATAGAGTGACCTGTGCCTCTCCCAACACCAAGAGCTAGTCTCTCATTGGTTCCCCGTCTTCCCGTTCATCCTCAGGACAAATTGCAACCTGTACGGAACAGGAGGTTAAAGGTGCTGATGCTCCAAGTAGGGAGATTGCTAGTAAAGTGGCTGGAATGGCGAACCCGAGCACAAGGAGATGAGAAATGAGGTGCGTTTTAGAAACCTTTCCCCATCACACGGTGTACCATCTTCTGGGTTTCTCATGCATGTTTTCGATGTAGGAAGATGCCCTTGAACCTGGAGATTTGGGACCCATGCGATGGGTAGCACGCAGTATTACTTTAAAGGGTCTGCGTTTGCTCACCCAACCTCACCAAACCTCTCAGCCCCAAGAGTGTCCACCCTTATGTCTCATCCAGCTGTGGGTCTAGATATGGTCAATCCAGGTTGCATCACAGCCCCTGAACGAATTGTGTAAGAATTTCTCTCTCTTTCCCTGTCTTTGTTTCATGGGTTTTTAAAAGTAATTTATTTTTATAATGGGGTGTAGCTGCTTTTCACGGCTGTGTTTAGGCCGCTTTACACCCACTTGACCCACTAACAGAGAGATATCAATACATAGGTTTTAAGATTATTACTAGTCAGATATATTCTTGTGCGGTGAATCGGGCGTGTTGAGTCCAGTTCTCTGAGCAAGGAGTAGGTCTTGTCTATTCCATATTGGGTTTATGGAACGGTATCTGAGCTAATTTGAAACTCTTGTTTTATGTATCACCCCACCTCACCTTTCCCTTTAAGCAGCCATAGTGTGTTTTCTGCATGTGTGACTCTGTTCTGTTTTGTAATTCAGTTCAAGTGTAACGGTTTTTACATTCCCTCTATAAGTGACACCTTATGAGAAGTGTCCTTTTCTGTGTGACTTATTTCACTTAGAATCGTCTTACCTAAATCCACTCATCATGCTGCTACTAGCCTTATGACATTGATTTCATGGCTGAGTGATATTCCATTGTACATAAGGACCACAACTTTTTTATCCATTTTTCGCTTTCCTAGGATATTTAAGGTGGAAGGAAGTGGAGGTCCTTGTCAACAGAGCAGCCCTAAACTTTGGGGTGCTTGTGTCTTGCTGATTTTCAATTTTCCCACTTTATCCCCCCATGCGTGGAAGTGCCCTATGCTCTCTAAGCTGTGTTTTTTAGATGTTTCAGGACACACCGTACACTTCTCCAGAGTGGCTGTTGGCAATTTACATCCCGCCCATCAGTGTAGCAAGGCTCCCATTTCTCCATGGCCTGTCCTGCATTTCTGGTTTTGACACTTTTTTCAGCATGGCCCTTTTGACCGATGGGAAGCGAGACTTCTTTGGAGCGCTGATTTGCCTTTCCAGGTTGCTTGGTTGGCCAAAAAGGGCGTATGCGTTTTTTCCTGAATATATTCAGGAAAAAACGCATACGCCCTTTTTGGCCAAGGGCATCATTGTCAACGTTTTGCCGCTTTTCATGTGCTTTAAAGGCGATTCGAATCTACCTCCTGAAATCTGTTTCCTGCAATTCTGCCTTGATTTCAAATCCTCTTCTTTGCCTTCCCTCAATATATTTGTGGACGAGAGTTATCATTTATAACTCTGCAGGTTTGTGAATTGCAGTGCCCTGAAGCTCCATTTTACAAGTCGCTTTTTTGGGAGCCGGCCGCAAAAGCGCAGGATGGCTTCAGGCCCTGTTCTGGTTCAGGGGGGCAGGCTGAGCCTGTGGTTAATTCTTCTTCCTGATGGGAAAATAGAGTGACCTGTGCCTCTCCCAACACCAAGAGCTAGTCTCTCATTGGTTCCCCGTCTTCCCGTTCATCCTCAGGACAAATTGCAACCTGTACGGAACAGGAGGTTAAAGGTGCTGATGCTCCAAGTAGGGAGATTGCTAGTAAAGTGGCTGGAATGGCGAACCCGAGCACAAGGAGATGAGAAATGAGGTGCGTTTTAGAAACCTTTCCCCATCACACGGTGTACCATCTTCTGGGTTTCTCATGCATGTTTTCGATGTAGGAAGATGCCCTTGAACCTGGAGATTTGGGACCCATGCGATGGGTAGCACGCAGTATTACTTTAAAGGGTCTGCGTTTGCTCACCCAACCTCACCAAACCTCTCAGCCCCAAGAGTGTCCACCCTTATGTCTCATCCAGCTGTGGGTCTAGATATGGTCAATCCAGGTTGCATCACAGCCCCTGAACGAATTGTGTAAGAATTTCTCTCTCTTTCCCTGTCTTTGTTTCATGGGTTTTTAAAAGTAATTTATTTTTATAATGGGGTGTAGCTGCTTTTCACGGCTGTGTTTAGGCCGCTTTACACCCACTTGACCCACTAACAGAGAGATATCAATACATAGGTTTTAAGATTATTACTAGTCAGATATATTCTTGTGCGGTGAATCGGGCGTGTTGAGTCCAGTTCTCTGAGCAAGGAGTAGGTCTTGTCTATTCCATATTGGGTTTATGGAACGGTATCTGAGCTAATTTGAAACTCTTGTTTTATGTATCACCCCACCTCACCTTTCCCTTTAAGCAGCCATAGTGTGTTTTCTGCATGTGTGACTCTGTTCTGTTTTGTAATTCAGTTCAAGTGTAACGGTTTTTACATTCCCTCTATAAGTGACACCTTATGAGAAGTGTCCTTTTCTGTGTGACTTATTTCACTTAGAATCGTCTTACCTAAATCCACTCATCATGCTGCTACTAGTCTTATGACATTGATTTCATGGCTGAGTGATATTCCATTGTACATAAGGACCACAACTTTTTTATCCATTTTTCGCTTTCCTGGGATATTTAAGGTGGAAGGAAGTGGAGGTCCTTGTCAACAGAGCAGCCCTAAACTTTGGGGTGCTTGTGTCTTGCTGATTTTCAATTTTCCCACTTTATCCCCCCATGCGTGGAAGTGCCCTATGCTCTCTAAGCTGTGTTTTTTAGATGTTTCAGGACACACCGTACACTTCTCCAGAGTGGCTGTTGGCAATTTACATCCCGCCCATCAGTGTAGCAAGGCTCCCATTTCTCCATGGCCTGTCCTGCATTTCTGGTTTTGACACTTTTTTCAGCATGGCCCTTTTGACCGATGGGAAGCGAGACTTCTTTGTAGCGCTGATTTGCCTTTCCAGGTTGCTTGGTTGGCCAAAAAGGGCGTATGCGTTTTTTCCTGTATATATTCAGGAAAAAACGCATACGCCCTTTTTGGCCAAGGGCATCATTGTGAACGTTTTGCCGCTTTTCATGTGCTTTAAAGGCGATTCGAATCTACCTCCTGAAATCTGTTTCCTGCAATTCTGCCTTGATTTCAAATCCTCTTCTTTGCCTTCCCTCAATATATTTGTGGACGAGAGTTATCATTTATAACTCTGCAGGTTTGTGAATTGCAGTGCCCTGAAGCTCCATTTTACAAGTCGGTTTTTTGGGAGCCGGCCGCAAAAGCGCAGGATGGCTTCAGGCCCTGTTCTGGTTCAGGGGGGCAGGCTGAGCCTGTGGTTAATTCTTCTTCCTGATGGGAAAATAGAGTGACCTGTGCCTCTCCCAACACCAAGAGCTAGTCTCTCATTGGTTCCCCGTCTTCCCGTTCATCCTCAGGACAAATTGCAACCTGTACGGAACAGGAGGTTAAAGGTGCTGATGCTCCAAGTAGGGAGATTGCTAGTAAAGTGGCTGGAATGGCGAACCCGAGCACAAGGAGATGAGAAATGAGGTGCGTTTTAGAAACCTTTCCCCATCACACGGTGTACCATCTTCTGGGTTTCTCATGCATGTTTTCGATGTAGGAAGATGCCCTTGAACCTGGAGATTTGGGACCCATGCGATGGGTAGCACGCAGTATTACTTTAAAGGGTCTGCGTTTGCTCACCCAACCTCACCAAACCTCTCAGCCCCAAGAGTGTCCACCCTTATGTCTCATCCAGCTGTGGGTCTAGATATGGTCAATCCAGGTTGCATCACAGCCCCTGAACGAATTGTGTAAGAATTTCTCTCTCTTTCCCTGTCTTTGTTTCATGGGTTTTTAAAAGTAATTTATTTTTATAATGGGGTGTAGCTGCTTTTCACGGCTGTGTTTAGGCCGCTTTACACCCACTTGACCCACTAACAGAGAGATATCAATACATAGGTTTTAAGATTATTACTAGTCAGATATATTCTTGTGCGGTGAATCGGGCGTGTTGAGTCCAGTTCTCTGAGCAAGGAGTAGGTCTTGTCTGTTACATATTGGGTTTATGGAACGGTATCTGAGCTAATTTGAAACTCTTCTTTTATGTATCACCCCACCTCACCTTTCCCTTTAAGCAGCCATAGTGTGTTTTCTGCATGTGTGACTCTGTTCTGTTTTGTAATTCAGTTCAAGTGTAACGGTTTTTACATTCCCTCTATAAGTGACACCTTATGAGAAGTGTCCTTTTCTGTGTGACTTATTTCACTTAGAATCGTCTTACCTAAATCCACTCATCATGTTGCTACTAGCCTTATGACATTGATTTCATGGCTGAGTGATATTCCATTGTACATAAGGACCACAACTTTTTTATCCATTTTTCGCTTTCCTGGGATATTTAAGGTGGAAGGAAGTGGAGGTCCTTGTCAACAGAGCAGCCCTAAACTTTGGGGTGCTTGTGTCTTGCTGATTTTCAATTTTCCCACTTTATCCCCCCATGCGTGGAAGTGCCCTATGCTCTCTAAGCTGTGTTTTTTAGATGTTTCAGGACACACCGTACACTTCTCCAGAGTGGCTGTTGGCAATTTACATCCCGCCCATCAGTGTAGCAAGGCTCCCATTTCTCCATGGCCTGTCCTGCATTTCTGGTTTTGACACTTTTTTCAGCATGGCCCTTTTGACCGATGGGAAGCGAGACTTCTTTGTAGCGCTGATTTGCCTTTCCAGGTTGCTTGGTTGGCCAAAAAGGGCGTATGCGTTTTTTCCTGAATATATTCAGGAAAAAACGCATACGCCCTTTTTGGCCAAGGGCATCATTGTCAACGTTTTGCCGCTTTTCATGTGCTTTAAAGGCGATTCGAATCTACCTCCTGAAATCTGTTTCCTGCAATTCTGCCTTGATTTCAAATCCTCTTCTTTGCCTTCCCTCAATATATTTGTGGACGAGAGTTATCATTTATAACTCTGCAGGTTTGTGAATTGCAGTGCCCTGAAGCTCCATTTTACAAGTCGGTTTTTTGGGAGCCGGCCGCAAAAGCGCAGGATGGCTTCAGGCCCTGTTCTGGTTCAGGGGGGCAGGCTGAGCCTGTGGTTAATTCTTCTTCCTGATGGGAAAATAGAGTGACCTGTGCCTCTCCCAACACCAAGAGCTAGTCTCTCATTGGTTCCCCGTCTTCCCGTTCATCCTCAGGACAAATTGCAACCTGTACGGAACAGGAGGTTAAAGGTGCTGATGCTCCAAGTAGGGAGATTGCTAGTAAAGTGGCTGGAATGGCGAACCCGAGCACAAGGAGATGAGAAATGAGGTGCGTTTTAGAAACCTTTCCCCATCACACGGTGTACCATCTTCTGGGTTTCTCATGCATGTTTTCGATGTAGGAAGATGCCCTTGAACCTGGAGATTTGGGACCCATGCGATGGGTAGCACGCAGTATTACTTTAAAGGGTCTGCGTTTGCTCACCCAACCTCACCAAACCTCTCAGCCCCAAGAGTGTCCACCCTTATGTCTCATCCAGCTGTGGGTCTAGATATGGTCAATCCAGGTTGCATCACAGCCCCTGAACGAATTGTGTAAGAATTTCTCTCTCTTTCCCTGTCTTTGTTTCATGGGTTTTTAAAAGTAATTTATTTTTATAATGGGGTGTAGCTGCTTTTCACGGCTGTGTTTAGGCCGCTTTACACCCACTTGACCCACTAACAGAGAGATATCAATACATAGGTTTTAAGATTATTACTAGTCAGATATATTCTTGTGCGGTGAATCGGGCGTGTTGAGTCCAGTTCTCTGAGCAAGGAGTAGGTCTTGTCTGTTACATATTGGGTTTATGGAACGGTATCTGAGCTAATTTGAAACTCTTGTTTTATGTATCACCCCACCTCACCTTTCCCTTTAAGCAGCCATAGTGTGTTTTCTGCATGTGTGACTCTGTTCTGTTTTGTAATTCAGTTCAAGTGTAACGGTTTTTACATTCCCTCTATAAGTGACACCTTATGAGAAGTGTCCTTTTCTGTGTGACTTATTTCACTTAGAATCGTCTTACCTAAATCCACTCATCATGTTGCTACTAGCCTTATGACATTGATTTCATGGCTGAGTGATATTCCATTGTACATAAGGACCACAACTTTTTTATCCATTTTTCGCTTTCCTGGGATATTTAAGGTGGAAGGAAGTGGAGGTCCTTGTCAACAGAGCAGCCCTAAACTTTGGGGTGCTTGTGTCTTGCTGATTTTCAATTTTCCCACTTTATCCCCCCATGCGTGGAAGTGCCCTATGCTCTCTAAGCTGTGTTTTTTAGATGTTTCAGGACACACCGTACACTTCTCCAGAGTGGCTGTTGGCAATTTACATCCCGCCCATCAGTGTAGCAAGGCTCCCATTTCTCCATGGCCTGTCCTGCATTTCTGGTTTTGACACTTTTTTCAGCATGGCCCTTTTGACCGATGGGAAGCGAGACTTCTTTGTAGCGCTGATTTGCCTTTCCAGGTTGCTTGGTTGGCCAAAAAGGGCGTATGCGTTTTTTCCTGAATATATTCAGGAAAAAACGCATACGCCCTTTTTGGCCAAGGGCATCATTGTCAACGTTTTGCCGCTTTTCATGTGCTTTAAAGGCGATTCGAATCTACCTCCTGAAATCTGTTTCCTGCAATTCTGCCTTGATTTCAAATCCTCTTCTTTGCCTTCCCTCAATATATTTGTGGACGAGAGTTATCATTTATAACTCTGCAGGTTTGTGAATTGCAGTGCCCTGAAGCTCCATTTTACAAGTCGCTTTTTTGGGAGCCGGCCGCAAAAGCGCAGGATGGCTTCAGGCCCTGTTCTGGTTCAGGGGGGCAGGCTGAGCCTGTGGTTAATTCTTCTTCCTGATGGGAAAATAGAGTGACCTGTGCCTCTCCCAACACCAAGAGCTA
>NW_028124272.1:0-44809 GCF_965194825.1 Balaenoptera physalus | reverse complement strand
ATGGCTGGACCTCCAAATAATATTCCTTTATGTGCTAAGGGGTATCTAGAGAATGGGATAGGTTTAATAAGTACCCTAACACTAACGCGTACCCTAACCCTAACCCCTACCCTATCCATAACACGTACCTTAATCCTAACCAATACCCTAAACCGAGCCCTAACCCTAACACTAAACCTAACCCTAACCCTAACCCATACCCTACGCCGTACCCGAAGCCCTCCCCAAACCCGTACCCTAAGCCGTACCCTAAGCCGTACCCTAAGCCTAACCCTAACCCTAGGCTACCCTTGACTGCTTCTGCCTCCAATAGATTTCCTAAGCACTAGTGTTTTAAGGAACAGCTTAAAAAGAGAATCCTAATGTGATTTCTTTATAATGGGTGTGTTCCTTATCTTATCCTAGTGTCTAAACTCTTCTCCATGGCTGGACCTCCAAATAATATTCCTTTACGTGCTAAGGGGTATCTAGAGAGTGGGTTAGGTTTAATAACTACCCTAACACTAACGCGTACCCTAACCCTAAACCCTACCCTAACCCTAACACGTACCCTAATCCTAACCAATACCCTATACCGAGCCCTAACCCTAACACTAACCCTAACCCTAACCCTAACCCATACCCTACGCCGTACCAGAAGCCCTCCACGAACCCGTACCCTAAGCCATACCCTAAGCCTAACCCTAAGCCTAACCCTAACCCTAGGCTACCCTTGACTGCTTCTGCCTCCAATAGATTTCCTAAGCATTAGTGTTTTAAGGAACAGCTTAAAAAGAGAATCCTAATGTGATTTCTTTATAATGGGTGTGTTCCTTATCTTATCCTAGTGTCTAAACTCTTCTCCATGGCTGAACCGCCAAATAATATTCCTTGACGTGCTAAGGTGTATCTAGAGAGTGGGATAGGTTTAATAACTACCCTAACCCTAACGCGTACCCTAACCCTAACCCCTACCCTAACCCTAACACGTACCCTAATCCTAACCCGTACCCTAAACCGAGCCCTAACCCTAACACTAACCCTAACCCTAACCCTAACCCATACCCTACGCCGTACCCGAAGCCCTCACCGAACCCGTACCCTAAGCCGTACCCTAACCCTAACCCTAAGCCTAACCCTAACCCTAGGCTACCCTTGACTGCTTCTGCCTCCAATAGATTTCCTAAGCACTAGTGTTTTAAGGAACAGCTTAAAAAGAGAATCCTAATGTGATTTCTTTATAATGGGTGTGTTCCTTATCTTATCCTAGTGTCTAAACTCTTCTCCATGGCTGGACCCCGAAATAATATTCCTTTACGTGCTAAGGTGTATCTAGAGAGTGGGATAGGTTTACTAACTACCCTAACCCTAACGCGTACCCTAACCCTAACCCCTACCCTAACCCTAACACGTACCCTAATCCTATCCCGTACCCTAAACCGAGCCCTAACCCTAACACTAACCCTAACCCTAACCCTAACCCATACCCTACGCCGTACCCGAAGCCCTCACCGAACCCGTACCCTAAGCCTAACCCTAAGCCTAACCCTACCCCTAGGCTACCCTTGACTGCTTTTGCCTCCAATAGATTTCCTAAGCACTAGTGTTTTAAGGAACAACTTAAAAAGAGAATCCTAATGTCATTTCTTTATAATGTGTGTGTTCCTTATCTTATCCTAGTGTCTAAACTCTTCTCCATGGCTGGACCTCCAAATAATATTCCTTTACGTGCTGAGGGGTATCTAGAGAGTGGGATAGGTTTAATAACTACCCTAACACTAACACGTACCCTAACCCTAACGCCTACCCTAACACTAACTCTTACCCTAATCCTAAACAATACCCTAAACCGAGCCCTAACCATAACACTAACCCTAACCCTAACCCTAACCCATACCCTACGCCGTACCCGAAGCCCTCCCCGAACCCGTACCCTAAGCCGTACCCTAAGCCGTACCCTAAGCCTAACCCTAACCCTAGGCTACCCTTGACTGCTTCTGCCTCCAATAGATTTCCTAAGCACTAGTGTTTTAAGGAACAGCTTAAAAAGAGAATCCTAATGTGATTTCTTTATAATGGGTGTGTTCCTTATCTTATCCTAGTGTCTAAACTCTTCTCCATGGCTGGACCCCGAAATAATATTCCTTTACGTGCTAAGGTGTATCTAGAGAGTGGGATAGGTTTACTAACTACCCTAACCCTAACGCGTACCCTAACCCTAACCCCTACCCTAACCCTAACACGTACCCTAATCCTAACCCGTACCCTAAACCGAACCCTAACCCTAACACTAACCCTAACACTAACCCTAAGCCATACCCTACGCCGTACCCGAATCCCTCCCCGAACCCGTACCCTAAACCGTACCCTAAGCCGTACCCTAAGCCTAACCCTAACCCTAGGCTACCCTTGGATGCTTCTGCCTCCAATAGATTTCCTAAGCACTAGTGTTTTAAGGAACAGCTTAAAAAGAGAATCCTAATGTGATTTCTTTATAATGGGTGTGTTCCTTATCTTATCCTAGTGTCTAAACTCTTCTCCATGGCTGCACCTCCAAATAATATTCCTTTACGTGCTAAGGGGTATCTAGAGAGTGGGATAGGTTTAATAACTACCCTAACACTAACGCGTACCCTAACCCTAACCCCTACCCTAACCCTAACACGTACCCTAATCCTAACCAATACCCTAAACCGAGCCCTAACCCTAACACTAACCCTAACCCTAACCCTAACCCATACCCTACGCCGTACCCGAAGCCCTCCCCGAACCCGTACCCTAAGCCGTACCCTAAGCCGTACGCTAAGCCTAACCCTAACCCTAGGCTACCCTTGACTGCTTCTGCCTCCAATAGATTTCCTAAGCACTAGTGTTTTAAGGAACAGCTTAAAAAGAGAATCCTAATGTGATTTCTTTATAATGGGTGTGTTCCTTATCTTATCCTAGTGTCTAAACTCTTCTCCATGGCTGGACCCCGAAATAATATTCCTTTACGTGCTAAGGTGTATCTAGAGAGTGGGATAGGTTTACTAACTACCCTAACCCTAACGCGTACCCTAACCCTAACCCCTACCCTAACCCTAACACGTACCCTAATCCTAACCCGTACCCTAAACCGAACCCTAACCCTAACACTAACCCTAACACTAACCCTAAGCCATACCCTACGCCGTACCCGAATCCCTCCCCGAACCCGTACCCTAAACCGTACCCTAAGCCGTACCCTAAGCCTAACCCTAACCCTAGGCTACCCTTGGATGCTTCTGCCTCCAATAGATTTCCTAAGCACTAGTGTTTTAAGGAACAGCTTAAAAAGAGAATCCTAATGTGATTTCTTTATAATGGGTTTGTTCCTTATCTTATCCTAGTGTCTAAACTCTTCTCCATGGCTGGACCTCCAAATAATATTCCTTTATGTGCTAAGGGGTATCTAGAGAATGGGATAGGTTTAATAACTACCCTAACACTAACGCGTACCCTAACCCTAACCCCTACCCTAACCATAACACGTACCTTAATCCTAACCAATACCCTAAACCGAGCCCTAACCCTAACACTAAACCTAACCCTAACCCTAATCCATACCCTACCCCGTACCCGAAGCCCTCCCCAAACCCGTACCCTAAGCCGTACCCTAAGCCGTACCCTAAGCCTAACCCTAACCCTAGGCTACCCTTGACTGCTTCTGCCTCCAATAGATTTCCTAAGCACTAGTGTTTTAAGGAACAGCTTAAAAAGGGAATCCTAATGTGATTTCTTTATAATGGGTGTGTTCCTTATCTTATCCTAGTGTCTAAACTCTTCTCCATGGCTGGACCTCCAAATAATATTCCTTTACGTGCTAAGGGGTATCTAGAGACTGGGATAGGTTTAATAACTACCCTAACACTAACGCGTACCCTAACCCTAACCCCTACCCTAACACTAACACGTACCCTAATCCTAACCAATACCCTAAACCGAGCCCTAACCCTAACACTAACCCTAACCCTAACCCTAACCCATACCCTACGCCGTACCCGAAGCCCTCCCCGAACCGGTACCCTAAGCCGTACCCTAAGCCGTACCCTAAGCCTAACCCTAACCCTAGGCTACCCTTGACTGCTTCTGCCTCCAATAGATTTTCTAAGCACTAGTGTTTTAAGGAACAGCTTAAAAAGAGAATCCTAATGTGATTTCTTTATAATGGGTGTGTTCCTTATCTTATCCTAGTGTCTAAACTCTTCTCCATGGCTGGACCTCCAAATAATATTCCTTTACGTGCTAAGGGGTATCTAGAGAGTGGGTTAGGTTTAATAACTACCCTAACACTAACGCGTACCCTAACCCTAAACCCTACCCTAACCCTAACACGTACCCTAATCCTAACCAATACCCTATACCGAGCCCTAACCCTAACACTAACCCTAACCCTAACCCTAACCCATACCCTACGCCGTACCAGAAGCCCTCCACGAACCCGTACCCTAAGCCGTACCCTAAGCCTAACCCTAAGCCTAACCCTAACCCTAGGCTACCCTTGACTGCTTCTGCCTCCAATAGATTTCCTAAGCACTAGTGTTTTAAGGAACAGCTTAAAAAGAGAATCCTAATGTGATTTCTTTATAATGGGTGTGTTCCTTATCTTATCCTAGTGTCTAAACTCTTCTCCATGGCTGGACCTTCAAATAATATTCCTTTACGTGCTAAGGGGTATCTAGAGCGTGGGTTAGGTTTAATAACTACCCTAACACTAACGTGTACCCTAACCCTAAACCCTACCCTATCGCTAACTCGTACCCTAATCCTAACCCGTACCCTAAACCGAGCCCTAACCCTAACCCTAACCCTAACCCATACCCTACGCCGTACCCGAAGCCCTCCCCGAACCCGTACCCTAAGCCGTACCCTAAGCCGTACCCTAAGCCTAACCCTAACCCTAGGCTACCCTTGACTGCTTCTGCCTCCAATAGATTTCCTAAGCACTAGTGTTTTAAGGAACAGCTTAAAAAGAGAATCCTAATGTGATTTCTTTATAATGGGTGTGTTCCTTATCTTATCCTAGTGTCTAAACTCTTCTCCATGGCTGAACCGCCAAATAATATTCCTTGACGTGCTAAGGTGTATCTAGAGAGTGGGATAGGTTTAATAACTACCCTAACCCTAACGCGTACCCTAACCCTAACGCGTACCCTAACCCTAACACGTACCCTAATCCTAACTCGTACCCTAAACCGAGCCCTAACCCTAACACTAACCCTAACACTAATCCTAACCCATACCCTACGCCGTACCCGAAGCCCTCACCGAACCCGTACCCTAAGCCGTACCCTAAGCCTAACCCTAAGCCTAACCCTAACCCTAGGCTACCCTTGACTGCTTCTGCCTCCAATAGATTTCCTAAGCACTAGTGTTTTAAGGAACAACTTAAAAAGAGAATCCTAATGTGATTTCTTTATAATGGGTGTGTTCCTTATCTTATCCTAGTGTCTAAACTCTTCTCCATGGCTGCACCTCCAAATAATATTCCTTTACGTGCTAAGGGGTATCTAGAAAGTGGGATAGGTTTAATAACTACCCTAACACTAACGCGTACCCTAACCCTAACCCCTACCCTAACCCTAACACGTACCCTAATCCTAACCAATATCCTAAACCGAGCCCTAACCCTAACACTAACCCTAACCCTAACCCTAACCCATACCCTACGCCGTACCCGAAGCCCTCCCCGAACCCGTACCCTAAGCCCTACCCTAAGCCGTACGCTAAGCCTAACCCTAACCCTAGGCTACCCTTGACTGCTTCTGCCTCCAATAGATTTCCTAAGCACTAGTGTTTTAAGGAACAGCTTAAAAAGAGAATCCTAATGTGATTTCTTTATAATGGGTGTGTTCCTTATCTTATCCTAGTGTCTAAACTCTTCTCCATGGCTGGACCCCGAAATAATATTCCTTTACGTGCTAAGGTGTATCTAGAGAGTGGGATAGGTTTACTAACTACCCTAACCCTAACGCGTACCCTAACCCTAACCCCTACCCTAACCCTAACACGTACCCTAATCCTAACCCGTACCCTAAACCGAACCCTAACCCTAACACTAACCCTAACACTAACCCTAAGCCATACCCTACGCCGTACCCGAATCCCTCCCCGAACCCGTACCCTAAACCGTACCCTAAGCCGTACCCTAAGCCTAACCCTAACCCTAGGCTACCCTTGGATGCTTCTGCCTCCAATAGATTTCCTAAGCACTAGTGTTTTAAGGAACAGCTTAAAAAGAGAATCCTAATGTGATTTCTTTATAATGGGTGTGTTCCTTATCTTATCCTAGTGTCTAAACTCTTCTCCATGGCTGCACCTCCAAATAATATTCCTTTACGTGCTAAGGGGTATCTAGAGAGTGGGATAGGTTTAATAACTACCCTAACACTAACGCGTACCCTAACCCTAACCCCTACCCTAACCCTAACACGTACCCTAATCCTAACCAATACCCTAAACCGAGCCCTAACCCTAACACTAACCCTAACCCTAACCCTAACCCATGCCCTACGCCGTACCCGAAGCCCTCCCCGAACCCGTACCCTAAGCCGTACCCTAAGCCGTACGCTAAGCCTAACCCTAACCCTAGGCTACCCTTGACTGCTTCTGCCTCCAATAGATTTCCTAAGCACTAGTGTTTTAAGGAACAGCTTAAAAAGAGAATCCTAATGTGATTTCTTTATAATGGGTGTGTTCCTTATCTTATCCTAGTGTCTAAACTCTTCTCCATGGCTGGACCCCGAAATAATATTCCTTTACGTGCTAAGGTGTATCTAGAGAGTGGGATAGGTTTACTAACTACCCTAACCCTAACGCGTACCCTAACCCTAACCCCTACCCTAACCCTAACACGTACCCTAATCCTAACCCGTACCCTAAACCGAACCCTAACCCTAACACTAACCCTAACACTAACCGTAAGCCATACCCTACGCTGTACCCGAAGCCCTCCCCGAAACCGTACCCTAAACCGTACCCTAAGCCGTACCCTAAGCCTAACCCTAACCCTAGGCTACCCTTGGATGCTTCTGCCTCCAATAGATTTCCTAAGCACTAGTGTTTTAAGGAACAGCTTAAAAAGAGAATCCTAATGTGATTTGTTTATAATGGGTTTGTTCCTTATCTTATCCTAGTGTCTAAACTCTTCTCCATGGCTGGACCTCCAAATAATATTCCTTTATGTGCTAAGGGGTATCTAGAGAATGGGATAGGTTTAATAACTACCCTAACACTAACGCGTACCCTAACCCTAACCCCTACCCTAACCATAACACGTACCTTAATCCTAACCAATACCCTAAACTGAGCCCTAACCCTAACACTAAACCTAACCCTAACCCTAACCCATACCCTAGGCCGTACCCGAAGCCCTCCCCAAACCCGTACCCTAAGCCGTACCCTAAGCCGTACCCTAAGCCTAACCCTAACCCTAGGCTACCCTTGACTGCTTCTGCCTCCAATAGATTTCCTAAGCACTAGTGTTTTAAGGAACAGCTTAAAAAGGGAATCCTAATGTGATTTCTTTATAATGGGTGTGTTCCTTATCTTATCCTAGTGTCTAAACTCTTCTCCATGGCTGGACCTCCAAATAATATTCCTTTACGTGCTAAGGGGTATCTAGAGACTGGGATAGGTTTAATAACTACCCTAACACTAACGCGTACCCTAACCCTAACCCCTACCCTAACACTAACACGTACCCTAATCCTAACCAATACCCTAAACCGAGCCCTAACCCTAACACTAACCCTAACCCTAACCCTAACCCATACCCTACGCCGTACCCGAAGCCCTCCCCGAACCGGTACCCTAAGCCGTACCCTAAGCCGTACCCTAAGCCTAACCCTAACCCTAGGCTACCCTTGACTGCTTCTGCCTCCAATAGATTTTCTAAGCACTAGTGTTTTAAGGAACAGCTTAAAAAGAGAATCCTAATGTGATTTCTTTATAATGGGTGTGTTCCTTATCTTATCCTAGTGTCTAAACTCTTCTCCATGGCTGGACCTCCAAATAATATTCCTTTACGTGCTAAGGGGTATCTAGAGAGTGGGTTAGGTTTAATAACTACCCTAACACTAACGCGTACCCTAACCCTAAACCCTACCCTAACCATAACACGTACCCTAATCCTAACCAATACCCTATACCGAGCCCTAACCCTAACACTAACCCTAACCCTAACCCTAACCCATACCCTACGCCGTACCAGAAGCCCTCCACGAACCCGTACCCTAAGCCGTACCCTAAGCCTAACCCTAAGCCTAACCCTAACCCTAGGCTACCCTTGACTGCTTCTGCCTCCAATAGATTTCCTAAGCACTAGTGTTTTAAGGAACAGCTTAAAAAGAGAATCCTAATGTGATTTCTTTATAATGGGTGTGTTCCTTATCTTATCCTAGTGTCTAAACTCTTCTCCATGGCTGGACCTTCAAATAATATTCCTTTACGTGCTAAGGGGTATCTAGAGCGTGGGTTAGGTTTAATAACTACCCTAACACTAACGTGTACCCTAACCCTAAACCCTACCCTATCGCTAACTCGTACCCTAATCCTAACCCGTACCCTAAACCGAGCCCTAACCCTAACCCTAACCCTAACCCATACCCTACGCCGTACCCGAAGCCCTCCCCGAACCCGTACCCTAAGCCGTACCCTAAGCCGTACCCTAAGCCTAACCCTAACCCTAGGCTACCCTTGACTGCTTCTGCCTCCAATAGATTTCCTAAGCACTAGTGTTTTAAGGAACAGCTTAAAAAGAGAATCCTAATGTGATTTCTTTATAATGGGTGTGTTCCTTATCTTATCCTAGTGTCTAAACTCTTCTCCATGGCTGAACCGCCAAATAATATTCCTTGACGTGCTAAGGTGTATCTAGAGAGTGGGATAGGTTTAATAACTACCCTAACCCTAACGCGTACCCTAACCCTAACCCCTACCCTAACCCTAACACGTACCCTAATCCTAACTGGTACCCTAAACCGAGCCCTAACCCTAACACTAACCCTAACCCTAATCCTAACCCATACCCTACGCCGTACCCGAAGCCCTCACCGAACCCGTACCCTAAGCCGTACCCTAAGCCTAACCCTAAGCCTAACCCTAACCCTAGGCTACCCTTGACTGCTTCTGCCTCCAATAGATTTCCTAAGCACTAGTGTTTTAAGGAACAACTTAAAAAGAGAATCCTAATGTGATTTCTTTATAATGGGTGTGTTCCTTATCTTATCCTAGTGTCTAAACTCTTCTCCATGGCTGCACCTCCAAATAATATTCCTTTACGTGCTAAGGGGTATCTAGAGAGTGGGATAGGTTTAATAACTACCCTAACACTAACGCGTACCCTAACCCTAACCCCTACCCTAACCCTAACACGTACCCTAATCCTAACCAATACCCTAAACCGAGCCCTAACCCTAACACTAACCCTAACCCTAACCCTAACCCATACCCTACGCCGTACCCGAAGCCCTCCCCGAACCCGTACCCTAAGCCGTACCCTAAGCCGTACCCTAAGCCTAACCCTAACCCTAGGCTACCCTTGACTGCTTCTGCCTCCAATAGATTTCCTAAGCACTAGTGTTTTAAGGAACAGCTTAAAAAGAGAATCCTAATGTGATTTCTTTATAATGGGTGTGTTCCTTATCTTATCCTAGTGTCTAAACTCTTCTCCATGGCTGGACCCCGAAATAATATTCCTTTACGTGCTAAGGTGTATCTAGAGAGTGGGATAGGTTTACTAACTACCCTAACCCTAACGCGTACCCTAACCCTAACCCCTACCCTAACCCTAACACGTACCCTACTCCTAACCCGTACCCTAAACCGAACCCTAACCCTAACACTAACCCTAACACTAACCCTAAGCCATACCCTACGCCGTACCCGAATCCCTCCCCGAACCCGTACCCTAAACCGTACCCTAAGCCGTACCCTAAGCCTAACCCTAACCCTAGGCTACCCTTGGATGCTTCTGCCTCCAATAGATTTCCTAAGCACTAGTGTTTTAAGGAACAGCTTAAAAAGAGAATCCTAATGTGATTTGTTTATAATGGGTTTGTTCCTTATCTTATCCTAGTGTCTAAACTCTTCTCCATGGCTGGACCTCCAAATAATATTCCTTTATGTGCTAAGGGGTATCTAGAGAATGGGATAGGTTTAATAAATACCCTAACACTAACGCGTACCCTAACCCTAACCCCTACCCTAACCATAACACGTACCTTAATCCTAACCAATACCCTAAACCGAGCCCTAACCCTAACACTAAACCTAACCCTAACCCTAACCCATACCCTACGCCGTACCCGAAGCCCTCCCCAAACCCGTACCCTAAGCCGTACCCTAAGCCGTACCCTAAGCCTAACCCTAACCCTAGGCTACCCTTGACTGCTTCTGCCTCCAATAGATTTCCTAAGCACTAGTGTTTTAAGGAACAGCTTAAAAAGAGAATCCTAATGTGATTTCTTTATAATGGGTGTGTTCCTTATCTTATCCTAATGTCTAAACTCTTCTCCATGGCTGGACCTCCAAATAATATTCCTTTACGTGCTAAGGGGTATCTAGAGACTGGGATAGATTTAATAACTACCCTAACACTAACGCGTACCCTAACCCTAACCCCTACCCTAACCCTAACACGTACCCTAATCCTAACCAATACCCTAAACCGAGCCCTAACCCTAACACTAACCCTAACCCTAACCCTAACCCATACCCTACGCCGTACCCGAAGCCCTCCCCGAACCGGTACCCTAAGCCGTACCCTAAGCCGTACCCTAAGCCTAACCCTAACCCTAGGCTACCCTTGACTGCTTCTGCCTCCATTAGATTTTCTAAGCACTAGTGTTTTAAGGAACAGCTTAAAAAGAGAATCCTAATGTGATTTCTTTATAATGGGTGTGTTCCTTATCTTATCCTAGTGTCTAAACTCTTCTCCATGGCTGGACCTCCAAATAATATTCCTTTACGTGCTAAGGGGTATCTAGAGAGTGGGTTAGGTTTAATAACTACCCTAACACTAACGCGTACCCTAACCCTAAACCCTACCCTAACCCTAACACGTACCCTAATCCTAACCAATACCCTATACCGAGCCCTAACCCTAACACTAACCCTAACCCTAACCCTAACCCATACCCTACGCCGTACCAGAAGCCCTCCACGAACCCGTACCCTAAGCCGTACCCTAAGCCTAACCCTAAGCCTAACCCTAACCCTAGGCTACCCTTGACTGCTTCTGCCTCCAATAGATTTCCTAAGCACTAGTGTTTTAAGGAACAGCTTAAAAAGAGAATCCTAATGTGATTTCTTTATAATGGGTGTGTTCCTTATCTTATCCTAGTGTCTAAACTCTTCTCCATGGCTGGACCTTCAAATAATATTCCTTTACGTGCTAAGGGGTATCTAGAGCGTGGGTTAGGTTTAATAACTACCCTAACACTAACGCGTACCCTAACCCTAAACCCTACCCTATCGCTAACTCGTACCCTAATCCTAACCCGTACCCTAAACCGAGCCCTAACCCTAACCCTAACCCTAACCCATACCCTACGCCGTACCCGAAGCCCTCCCCGAACCCGTAACCTAAGCCGTACCCTAAGCCGTACCCTAAGCCTAACCCTAACCCTAGGCTACCCTTGACTGCTTCTGCCTCCAATAGATTTCCTAAGCACTAGTGTTTTAAGGAACAACTTAAAAAGAGAATCCTAATGTCATTTCTTTATAATGTGTGTGTTCCTTATCTTATCCTAGTGTCTAAACTCTTCTCCATGGCTGGACCTCCAAATAATATTCCTTTACGTGCTGAGGGGTATCTAGAGAGTGGGATAGGTTTAATAACTACCCTAACACTAACACGTACCCTAACCCTAACGCCTACCCTAACACTAACTCGTACCCTAATCCTAAACAATACCCTAAACCGAGCCCTAACCATAACACTAACCCTAACCCTAACCCTAACCCATACCCTACGCCGTACCCCAAGCCCTCCCCGAACCGGTACCCTAAGCCGTACCCTAAGCCGTACCCTAAGCCTAACCCTAACCCTAGGCTACCCTTGACTGCTTCTGCCTCCAATAGATTTCCTAAGCACTAGTGTTTTAAGGAACAGCTTAAAAAGAGAATCCTAATGTGATTTCTTTATAATGGGTGTGTTCCTTATCTTATCCTAGTGTCTAAACTCTTCTCCATGGCTGAACCGCCAAATAATATTCCTTGACGTGCTAAGGTGTATCTAGAGAGTGGGATAGGTTTAATAACTACCCTAACCCTAACGCGTACCCTAACCCTAACCCCTACCCTAACCCTAACACGTACCCTAATCCTAACCCGTACCCTAAACCGAGCCCTAACCCTAACACTAACCCTAACCCTAACCCTAACCCATACCCTACGCCGTACCCGAAGCCCTCACCGAACCCGTACCCTAAGCCGTACCCTAAGCCTAACCCTAAGCCTAACCCTAACCCTAGGCTACCCTTGACTGCTTCTGCCTCCAATAGATTTCCTAAGCACTAGTGTTTTAAGGAACAACTTAAAAAGAGAATCCTAATGTGATTTCTTTATAATGGGTGTGTTCCTTATCTTATCCTAGTGTCTAAACTCTTCTCCATGGCTGCACCTCCAAATAATATTCCTTTACGTGCTAAGGGGTATCTAGAGAGTGGGATAGGTTTAATAACTACCCTAACACTAACGCGTACCCTAACCCTAACCCCTACCCTAACCCTAACACGTACCCTAATCCTAACCAATACCCTAAACCGAGCCCTAACCCTAACACTAACCCTAACCCTAACCCTAACCCATACCCTACGCCGTACCCGAAGCCCTCCCCGAACCCGTACCCTAAGCCGTACCCTAAGCCGTACCCTAAGCCTAACCCTAACCCTAGGCTACCCTTGACTGCTTCTGCCTCCAATAGATTTCCTAAGCACTAGTGTTTTAAGGAACAGCTTAAAAAGAGAATCCTAATGTGATTTCTTTATAATGGGTGTGTTCCTTATCTTATCCTAGTGTCTAAACTCTTCTCCATGGCTGGACCCCGAAATAATATTCCTTTACGTGCTAAGGTGTATCTAGAGAGTGGGATAGGTTTACTAACTACCCTAACCCTAACGCGTACCCTAACCCTAACCCCTACCCTAACCCTAACACGTACCCTAATCCTAACCCGTACCCTAAACCGAACCCTAACCCTAACACTAACCCTAACACTAACCCTAAGCCATACCCTACGCCGTACCCGAATCCCTCCCCGAACCCGTACCCTAAACCGTACCCTAAGCCGTACCCTAAGCCTAACCCTAACCCTAGGCTACCCTTGGATGCTTCTGCCTCCAATAGATTTCCTAAGCACTAGTGTTTTAAGGAACAGCTTAAAAAGAGAATCCTAATGTGATTTGTTTATAATGGGTTTGTTCCTTATCTTATCCTAGTGTCTAAACTCTTCTCCATGGCTGGACCTCCAAATAATATTCCTTTATGTGCTAAGGGGTATCTAGAGAATGGGATAGGTTTAATAACTACCCTAACACTAACGCGTACCCTAACCCTAACCCCTACCCTAACCATAACACGTACCTTAATCCTAACCAATACCCTAAACCGAGCCCTAACCCTAACACTAAACCTAACCCTAACCCTAACCCATACCCTACGCCGTACCCGAAGCCCTCCCCAAACCCGTACCCTAAGCCGTACCCTAAGCCGTACCCTAAGCCTAACCCTAACCCTAGGCTACCCTTGACTGCTTCTGCCTCCAATAGATTTCCTAAGCACTAGTGTTTTAAGGAACAGCTTAAAAAGAGAATCCTAATGTGATTTCTTTATAATGGGTGTGTTCCTTATCTTATCCTAATGTCTAAACTCTTCTCCATGGCTGGACCTCCAAATAATATTCCTTTACGTGCTAAGGGGTATCTAGAGACTGGGATAGATTTAATAACTACCCTAACACTAACGCGTACCCTAACCCTAACCCCTACCCTAACCCTAACACGTACCCTAATCCTAACCAATACCCTAAACCGAGCCCTAACCCTAACACTAACCCTAACCCTAACCCTAACCCATACCCTACGCCGTACCCGAAGCCCTCCCCGAACCGGTACCCTAAGCCGTACCCTAAGCCGTACCCTAAGCCTAACCCTAACCCTAGGCTACCCTTGACTGCTTCTGCCTCCATTAGATTTTCTAAGCACTAGTGTTTTAAGGAACAGCTTAAAAAGAGAATCCTAATGTGATTTCTTTATAATGGGTGTGTTCCTTATCTTATCCTAGTGTCTAAACTCTTCTCCATGGCTGGACCTCCAAATAATATTCCTTTACGTGCTAAGGGGTATCTAGAGAGTGGGTTAGGTTTAATAACTACCCTAACACTAACGCGTACCCTAACCCTAAACCCTACCCTAACCCTAACACGTACCCTAATCCTAACCAATACCCTATACCGAGCCCTAACCCTAACACTAACCCTAACCCTAACCCTAAACCATACCCTACGCCGTACCAGAAGCCCTCCACGAACCCGTACCCTAAGCCGTACCCTAAGCCTAACCCTAAGCCTAACCCTAACCCTAGGCTACCCTTGACTGCTTCTGCCTCCAATAGATTTCCTAAGCACTAGTGTTTTAAGGAACAGCTTAAAAAGAGAATCCTAATGTGATTTCTTTATAATGGGTGTGTTCCTTATCTTATCCTAGTGTCTAAACTCTTCTCCATGGCTGGACCTTCAAATAATATTCCTTTACGTGCTAAGGGGTATCTAGAGCGTGGGTTAGGTTTAATAACTACCCTAACACTAACGCGTACCCTAACCCTAAACCCTACCCTATCGCTAACTCGTACCCTAATCCTAACCCGTACCCTAAACCGAGCCCTAACCCTAACCCTAACCCTAACCCATACCCTACGCCGTACCCGAAGCCCTCCCCGAACCCGTAACCTAAGCCGTACCCTAAGCCGTACCCTAAGCCTAACCCTAAACCTAGGCTACCCTTGACTGCTTCTGCCTCCAATAGATTTCCTAAGGACTAGTGTTTTAAGGAACAGCTTAAAAAGAGAATCCTAATGTGATTTCTTTATAATGGGTGTGTTCCTTATCTTATCCTAGTGTCTAAACTCTTCTCCATGGCTGAACCGCCAAATAATATTCCTTGACGTGCTAAGGTGTATCTAGAGAGTGGAATAGGTTTAATAACTACCCTAACCCTAACGCGTACCCTAACCCTAACCCCTACCCTAACCCTAACACGTACCCTAATCCTAACCCGTACCCTAAACCGAGCCCTAACCCTAACACTAACCCTAACCCTAATCCTAACCCATACCCTACGCCGTACCCGAAGCCCTCACCGAACCCGTACCCTAAGCCGTACCCTAAGCCTAACCCTAAGCCTAACCCTAACCCTAGGCTACCCTTGACTGCTTCTGCCTCCAATAGATTTCCTAAGCACTAGTGTTTTAAGGAACAACTTAAAAAGAGAATCCTAATGTGATTTCTTTATAATGGGTGTGTTCCTTATCTTATCCTAGTGTCTAAACTCTTCTCCATGGCTGCACCTCCAAATAATATTCCTTTACGTGCTAAGGGGTATCTAGAGAGTGGGATAGGTTTAATAACTACCCTAACACTAACGCGTACCCTAACCCTAACCCCTACCCTAACCCTAACACGTACCCTAATCCTAACCAATACCCTAAACCGAGCCCTAACCCTAACACTAACCCTAACCCTAACCCTAACCCATACCCTACGCCGTACCCGAAGCCCTCGCCGAACCCGTACCCTAAGCCGTACCCTAAGCCTAACCCTAACCCTAGGCTACCCTTGACTGCTTCTGCCTCCAATAGATTTCCTAAGCACTAGTGTTTTAAGGAACAGCTTAAAAAGAGAATCCTAATGTGATTTCTTTATAATGGGTGTGTTCCTTATCTTATCCTAGTGTCTAAACTCTTCTCCATGGCTGGACCCCGAAATAATATTCCTTTACGTGCTAAGGTGTATCTAGAGAGTGGGATAGGTTTACTAACTACCCTAACCCTAACGCGTACCCTAACCCTAACCCCTACCCTAACCCTAACACGTACCCTAATCCTAACCCGTACCCTAAACCGAACCCTAACCCTAACACTAACCCTAACACTAACCCTAAGCCATACCCTACGCCGTACCCGAATCCCTCACCGAACCCGTACCCTAAGCCGTACGCTAAGCCTAACCCTAAGCCTAACCCTACCCCTAGGCTACCCTTGACTGCTTCTGCCTCCAATAGATTTCCTAAGCACTAGTGTTTTAAGGAACAACTTAAAAAGAGAATCCTAATGTCATTTCTTTATAATGTGTGTGTTCCTTATCTTATCCTAGTGTCTAAACTCTTCTCCATGGCTGGACCTCCAAATAATATTCCTTTACGTGCTGAGGGGTATCTAGAGAGTGGGATAGGTTTAATAACTACCCTAACACTAACGCGTACCCTAACCCTAACCCCTACCCTAACACTAACTCGTACCCTAATCCTAAACAATACCCTAAACCGAGCCCTATCCATAACACTAACCCTAACCCTAACCCTAACCCATACCCTACGCCGTACCCGAAGCCCTCCCCGAACCCGTACCCTAAGCCGTACCCTAAGCCGTACCCTAAGCCTAACCCTAACCCTAGGCTACCCTTGACTGCTTCTGCCTCCAATAGATTTCCTAAGCACTAGTGTTTTAAGGAACAGCTTAAAAAGAGAATCCTAATGTGATTTCTTTATAATGGGTGTGTTCCTTATCTTATCCTAGTGTCTAAACTCTTCTCCATGGCTGAACCGCCAAATAATATTCCTTGACGTGCTAAGGTGTATCTAGAGAGTGGGATAGGTTTAATAACTAACCTAACCCTAATGCGTACCCTAACCCTAACCCCTACCCTAACCCTAACACGTACCCTAATCCTAACCCGTACCCTAAACCGAGCCCTAACCCTAACACTAACCCTAACCCTAACCCTAACCCATACCCTACGCCGTACCCGAAGCCCTCACCGAACCCGTACCCTAAGCCGTACCCTAAGCCTAACCCTAAGCCTAACCCTAACCCTAGGCTACCCTTGACTGCTTCTGCCTCCAATAGATTTCCTAAGCACTAGTGTTTTAAGGAACAACATAAAAAAGAATCCTAATGTGATTTCTTTATAATGGGTGTGTTCCTTATCTTATCCTAGTGTCTAAACTCTTCTCCATGGCTGCACCTCCAAATAATATTCCTTTACGTGCTAAGGGGTATCTAGAGAGTGGGATAGGTTTAATAACTACCCTAACACTAACGCGTACCCTAACCCTAACCCCTACCCTAACCCTAACACGTACCCTAATCCTAACCAATACCCTAAACCGAGCCCTAACCCTAACACTAACCCTAACCCTAACCCTAACCCATACCCTACGCCGTACCCGAAGCCCTCCCCGAACCCGTACCCTAAGCCGTACCCTAAGCCGTACGCTAAGCCTAACCCTAACCCTAGGCTACCCTTGACTGCTTCTGCCTCCAATAGATTTCCTAAGCACTAGTGTTTTAAGGAACAGCTTAAAAAGAGAATCCTAATGTGATTTCTTTATAATGGGTGTGTTCCTTATCTTATCCTAGTGTCTAAACTCTTCTCCATGGCTGGACCCCGAAATAATATTCCTTTACGTGCTAAGGTGTATCTAGAGAGTGGGATAGGTTTACTAACTACCCTAACCCTAACGCGTACCCTAACCCTAACCCCTACCCTAACCCTAACACGTACCCTAATCCTAACCCGTACCCTAAACCGAACCCTAACCCTAACACTAACCCTAACACTAACCCTAAGCCATACCCTACGCCTTACCCGAATCCCTCCCCGAACCCGTACCCTAAACCGTACCCTAAGCCTAACCCTAAGCCTAACCCTAACCCTAGGCTACCCTTGACTGCTTCTGCCTCCAATAGATTTCCTAAGCACTAGTGTTTTAAGGAACAACTTAAAAAGAGAATCCTAATGTCATTTCTTTATAATGTGTGTGTTCCTTATCTTATCCTAGTGTCTAAACTCTTCTCCATGGCTGGACCTCCAAATAATATTCCTTTATGTGCTAAGGGGTATCTAGAGAATGGGATAGGTTTAATAAGTACCCTAACACTAACGCGTACCCTAACCCTAACCCCTACCCTATCCATAACACGTACCTTAATCCTAACCAATACCCTAAACCGAGCCCTAACCCTAACACTAAACCTAACCCTAACCCTAACCCATACCCTACGCCGTACCCGAAGCCCTCCCCAAACCCGTACCCTAAGCCGTACCCTAAGCCGTACCCTAAGCCTAACCCTAACCCTAGGCTACCCTTGACTGCTTCTGCCTCCAATAGATTTCCTAAGCACTAGTGTTTTAAGGAACAGCTTAAAAAGAGAATCCTAATGTGATTTCTTTATAATGGGTGTGTTCCTTATCTTATCCTAGTGTCTAAACTCTTCTCCATGGCTGGACCTCCAAATAATATTCCTTTACGTGCTAAGGGGTATCTAGAGACTGGGATAGGTTTAATAACTACCCTAACACTAACGCGTACCCTAAACCTAACCCCTACCCTAACCCTAACACGTACCCTAATCCTAACCAATACCCTAAACCGAGCCCTAACCCTAACACTAACCCTAACCCTAACCCTAACCCATACCCTACGCCGTACCCGAAGCCCTCCCCGAACCGGTACCCTAAGCCGTACCCTAAGCCGTACCCTAAGCCTAACCCTAACCCTAGGCTACCCTTGACTGCTTCTGCCTCCAATAGATTTTCTAAGCACTAGTGTTTTAAGGAACAGCTTAAAAAGAGAATCCTAATGTGATTTCTTTATAATGGGTGTGTTCCTTATCTTATCCTAGTGTCTAAACTCTTCTCCATGGCTGGACCTCCAAATAATATTCCTTTACGTGCTAAGGGGTATCTAGAGAGTGGGTTAGGTTTAATAACTACCCTAACACTAACGCGTACCCTAACCCTAAACCCTACCCTAACCCTAACACGTACCCTAATCCTAACCCGTACCCTAAACCGAGCCCTAACCCTAACACTAACCCTAACCCTAACCCTAACCCATACCCTACGCCGTACCCGAAGCCCTCACCGAACCCGTACCCTAAGCCGTACCCTAAGCCTAACCCTAAGCCTAACCCTAACCCTAGGCTACCCTTGACTGCTTCTGCCTCCAATAGATTTCCTAAGCAATAGTGTTTTAAGGAACAGCTTAAAAAGAGAATCCTAATGTGATTTCTTTATAATGGGTGTGTTCCTTATCTTATCCTAGTGTCTAAACTCTTCTCCATGGCTGGACCCCGAAATAATATTCCTTTACGTGCTAAGGTGTATCTAGAGAGTGGGATAGGTTTACTAACTACCCTAACCCTAACGCGTACCCTAACCCTAACCCCTACCCTAACCCTAACACGTACCCTAATCCTAACCAATACCCTAAACCGAGCCCTAACCCTAACACTAACCCTAACCCTAACCCTAACCCATACCCTACGCCGTACCCGAAGCCCTCCCCGAACCCGTACCCTAAGCCCTACCCTAAGCCGTACCCTAAGCCTAACCCTAACCCTAGGCTACCCTTGACTGCTTCTGCCTCCAATAGATTTCCTAAGCACTAGTGTTTTAAGGAACAGCTTAAAAAGAGAATCCTAATGTGATTTCTTTATAATGGGTGTGTTCCTTATCTTATCCTTGTGTCTAAACTCTTCTCCATGGCTGGACCCCGAAATAATATTCCTTTACGTGCTAAGGTGTATCTAGAGAGTGGGATAGGTTTACTAACTACCCTAACCCTAACGCGTACCCTAACCCTAACCCCTACCCTAACCCTAACACGTACCCTAATCCTAACCCGTACCCTAAACCGAACCCTAACCCTAACACTAACCCTAACACTAACCCTAAGCCATACCCTACGCCGTGCCCGAATCCCTCCCCGAACCCGTACCCTAAACCGTACCCTAAGCCGTACCCTAAGCCTAACCCTAACCCTAGGCTACCCTTGGATGCTTCTGCCTCCAATAGATTTCCTAAGCACTAGTGTTTTAAGGAACAGCTTAAAAAGAGAATCCTAATGTGATTTGTTTATAATGGGTTTGTTCCTTATCTTATCCTAGTGTCTAAACTCTTCTCCATGGCTGGACCTCCAAATAATATTCCTTTATGTGCTAAGGGGTATCTAGAGAATGGGATAGGTTTAATAACTACCCTAACACTAACGCGTACCCTAACCCTAACCCCTACCCTAACCATAACACGTACCTTAATCCTAACCAATACCCTAAACCGAGCCCTAACCCTAACACTAAACCTAACCCTAACCCTAACCCATACCCTACGCCGTACCAGAAGCCCTCCCCGAACCCGTACCCTAAGCCGTACCCTAAGCCTAACCCTAAGCCTAACCCTAAACGTAGGCTACCCTTGAATGCTTCTGCCTCCAATAGATTTCCTAAGCAGTAGTGTTTTAAGGAACAGCTTAAAAAGAGAATCCTAATGTGATTTCTTTATAATGGGTGTGTTCCTTATCTTATCCTAGTGTCTAAATTCTTCTCCATGGCTGGACCTCCAAATAATATTCCTTTACGTGCTAAGGGGTATCTAGAGACTGGGATAGATTTAATAACTACCCTAACACTAACGCGTACCCTAACCCTAACCCCTACCCTAACCCTAACACGTACCCTAATCCTAACCAATACCCTAAACCGAGCCCTAACCCTAACACTAACCCTAACCCTAACCCTAACCCATACCCTACGCCATACCCGAAGCCCTCCCCGAACCGGTACCCTAAGCCGTACCCTAAGCCGTACCCTAAGCCTAACCCTAACCCTAGGCTACCCTTGACTGCTTCTGCCTCCATTAGATTTTCTAAGCACTAGTGTTTTAAGGAACAGCTTAAAAAGAGAATCCTAATGTGATTTCTTTATAATGGGTGTGTTCCTTATCTTATCCTAGTGTCTAAACTCTTCTCCATGGCTGGACCTCCAAATAATGTTCCTTTACGTGCTAAGGGGTATCTAGAGAGTGGGTTAGGTTTAATAACTACCCTAACACTAACGCGTACCCTAACCCTAAACCCTACCCTAACCCTAACACGTACCCTAATCCTAACCAATACCCTATACCGAGCCCTAACCCTAACACTAACCCTAACCCTAACCCTAACCCATACCCTACGCCGTACCAGAAGCCCTCCACGAACCCGTACCCTAAGCCGTACCCTAAGCCTAACCCTAAGCCTAACCCTAACCCTAGGCTACCCTTGACTGCTTCTGCCTCCAATAGATTTCCTAAGCACTAGTGTTTTAAGGAACAGCTTAAAAAGAGAATCCTAATGTGATTTCTTTATAATGGGTGTGTTCCTTATCTTATCCTAGTGTCTAAACTCTTCTCCATGGCTGGACCTTCAAATAATATTCCTTTACGTGCTAAGGGGTATCTAGAGCGTGGGTTAGGTTTAATAACTACCCTAACACTAACGCGTACCCTAACCCTAAACCCTACCCTATCGCTAACTCGTACCCTAATCCTAACCCGTACCCTAAACCGAGCCCTAACCCTAACCCTAACCCTAACCCATACCCTACGCCGTACCCGAAGCCCTCCCCGAACCCGTAACCTAAGCCGTACCCTAAGCCGTACCCTAAGCCTAACCCTAACCCTAGGCTACCCTTGACTGCTTCTGCCTCCAATAGATTTCCTAAGCACTAGTGTTTTAAGGAACAGCTTAAAAAGAGAATCCTAATGTGATTTCTTTATAATGGGTGTGTTCCTTATCTTATCCTAGTGTCTAAACTCTTCTCCATGGCTGAACCGCCAAATAATATTCCTTGACGTGCTAAGGTGTATCTAGAGAGTGGGATAGGTTTAATAACTACCCTAACCGTAACGCGTACCCTAACCCTAACCCCTACCCTAACCCTAACACGTACCCTAATCCTAACCCGTACCCTAAAACGAGCCCTAACCCTAACACTAACCCTAACCCTAATCCTAACCGATACCCTACGCCGTACCCGAAGCCCTCACCGAACCCGTACCCTAAGCCGTACCCTAAGCCTAACCCTAAGCCTAACCCTAACCCTAGGCTACCCTTGACTGCTTCTGCCTCCAATAGATTTCCTAAGCACTAGTGTTTTAAGGAACAACTTAAAAAGAGAATCCTAATGTGATTTCTTTATAATGGGTGTGTTCCTTATCTTATCCTAGTGTCTAAACTCTTCTCCATGGCTGCACCTCCAAATAATATTCCTTTACGTGCTAAGGGGTATCTAGAGAGTGGGATAGGTTTAATAACTACCCTAACACTAACGCGTACCCTAACCCTAACCCCTACCCTAACCCTAACACGTACCCTAATCCTAACCAATACCCTAAACCGAGCCCTAACCCTAACACTAACCCTAACCCTAACCCTAACCCATACCCTACGCCGTACCCGAAGCCCTCCCCGAACCCGTACCCTAAGCCGTACCCTAAGCCTAACCCTAACCCTAGGCTACCCTTGACTGCTTCTGCCTCCAATAGATTTCCTAAGCACTAGTGTTTTAAGGAACAGCTTAAAAAGAGAATCCTAATGTGATTTCTTTATAATGGGTGTGTTCCTTATCTTATCCTAGTGTCTAAACTCTTCTCCATGGCTGGACCCCGAAATAATATTCCTTTACGTGCTAAGGTGTATCTAGAGAGTGGGATAGGTTTACTAACTACCCTAACCCTAACGCGTACCCTAACCCTAACCCCTACCCTAACCCTAACACGTACCCTAATCCTAACCCGTACCCTAAACCGAACCCTAACCCTAACACTAACCCTAACACTAACCCTAAGCCATACCCTACGCCGTACCCGAATCCCTCACCAAACCCGTACCCTAAGCCGTACGCTAAGCCTAACCCTAAGCCTAACCCTACCCCTAGGCTACCCTTGACTGCTTCTGCCTCCAATAGATTTCCTAAGCACTAGTGTTTTAAGGAACAACTTAAAAAGAGAATCCTAATGTCATTTCTTTATAATGTGTGTGTTCCTTATCTTATCCTAGTGTCTAAACTCTTCTCCATGGCTGGACCTCCAAATAATATTCCTTTACGTGCTGAGGGGTATCTAGAGAGTGGGATAGGTTTAATAACTACCCTAACACTAACACGTACCCTAACCCTAACGCCTACCCTAACACTAACTCGTACCCTAATCCTAAACAATACCCTAAACCGAGCCCTAACCATAACACTAACCCTAACCCTAACCCTAACCCATACCCTACGCCGTACCCGAAGCCCTCCCCGAACCCGTACCCTAAGCCGTACCCTAAGCCGTACCCTAAGCCTAACCCTAACCCTAGGCTACCCTTGACTGCTTCTGCCTCCAATAGATTTCCTAAGCACTAGTGTTTTAAGGAACAGCTTAAAAAGAGAATCCTAATGTGATTTCTTTATAATGGGTGTGTTCCTTATCTTATCCTAGTGTCTAAACTCTTCTCCATGGCTGAACCGCCAAATAATATTCCTTGACGTGCTAAGGTGTATCTAGAGAGTGGGATAGGTTTAATAACTAACCTAACCCTAACGCGTACCCTAACCCTAACCCCTACCCTAACCCTAACACGTACCCTAATCCTAACCCGTACCCTAAACCGAGCCCTAACCCTAACACTAACCCTAACCCTAACCCTAACCCATACCCTACGCCGTACCCGAAGCCCTCACCGAACCCGTACCCTAAGCCGTACCCTAAGCCTAACCCTAAGCCTAACCCTAACCCTAGGCTACCCTTGACTGCTTCTGCCTCCAATAGATTTCCTAAGCACTAGTGGTTTAAGGAACAACTTAAAAAGAGAATCCTAATGTGATTTCTTTATAATGGGTGTGTTCCTTATCTTATCCTAGTGTCTAAACTCTTCTCCATGGCTGCACCTCCAAATAATATTCCTTTACGTGCTAAGGGGTATCTAGAGAGTGGGATAGGTTTAATAACTACCCTAACACTAACGCGTACCCTAACCCTAACCCCTACCCTAACCCTAACACGTACCCTAATCCTAACCAATACCCTAAACCGAGCCCTAACCCTAACACTAACCCTAACCCTAACCCTAACCCATACCCTACGCCGTACCCGAAGCCCTCCCCGAACCCGTACCCTAAGCCGTACGCTAAGCCTAACCCTAACCCTAGGCTACCCTTGACTGCTTCTGCCTCCAATAGATTTTCTAAGCACTAGTGTTTTAAGGAACAGCTTAAAAAGAGAATCCTAATGTGATTTCTTTATAATGGGTGTGTTCCTTATCTTATCCTAGTGTCTAAACTCTTCTCCATGGCTGAACCTCCAAATAATATTCCTTTACGTGCTAAGGGGTATCTAGAGAGTGGTTTAGGTTTAATAACTACCCTAACACTAACGCGTACCCTAACCCTAAACCCTACCCTAACCCTAACACGTACCCTAATCCTAACCAATACCCTATACCGAGCCCTAACCCTAACACTAACCCTAACCCTAACCCTAACCCATACCCTACGCCGTACCAGAAGCCCTCCCCGAACCCATACCCTAAGCCGTACCCTAAGCCGTACCCTAAGCCTAACCCTAACCCTAGGCTACCCTTGGATGCTTCTGCATCCAATAGATTTCCTAAGCACTAGTGTTTTAAGGAACAGCTTAAAAAGAGAATCCTAATGTGATTTGCTTATAATGGGTTTGTTCCTTATCTTATCCTAGTGTCTAAACTCTTCTCCATGGCTGGACCTCCAAATAATATTCCTTTATGTGCTAAGGGGTATCTAGAGAATGGGATAGGTTTAATAAGTACCCTAACACTAACGCGTACCCTAACCCTAACCCCTACCCTATCCATAACACGTACCTTAATCCTAACCAATACCCTAAACCGAGCCCTAACCCTAACACTAAACCTAACCCTAACCCTAACCCATACCCTACGCCGTACCCGAAGCCCTCCCCAAACCCGTACCCTAAGCCGTACCCTAAGCCGTACCCTAAGCCTAACCCTAACCCTAGGCTACCCTTGACTGCTTCTGCCTCCAATAGATTTCCTAAGCACTAGTGTTTTAAGGAACAGCTTAAAAAGAGAATCCTAATGTGATTTCTTTATAATGGGTGTGTTCCTTATCTTATCCTAGTGTCTAAACTCTTCTCCATGGCTGGACCTCCAAATAATATTACTTTACGTGCTAAGGGGTATCTAGAGACTGGGATAGGTTTAATAACTACCCTAACACTAACGCGTACCCTAACCCTAACCCCTACCCTAACCCTAACACGTACCCTAATCCTAACCAATACCCTAAACCGAGCCCTAACCCTAACACTAACCCTAACCCTAACCCTAACCCATACCCTACGCCGTACCCGAAGCCCTCCCCGAACCGGTACCCTAAGCCGTACCCTAAGCCGTACCCTAAGCCTAACCCTAACCCTAGGCTACCCTTGACTGCTTCTGCCTCCAATAGATTTTCTAAGCACTAGTGTTTTAAGGAACAGCTTAAAAAGAGAATCCTAATGTGATTTCTTTATAATGGGTGTGTTCCTTATCTTATCCTAGTGTCTAAACTCTTCTCCATGGCTGGACCTCCAAATAATATTCCTTTACGTGCTAAGGGGTATCTAGAGAGTGGGTTAGGTTTAATAACTACCCTAACACTAACGCGTACCCTAACCCTAAACCCTACCCTAACCCTAACACGTACCCTAATCCTAACCAATACCCTATACCGAGCCCTAACCCTAACACTAACCCTAACCCTAACCCTAACCCATACCCTACGCCGTACCAGAAGCCCTCCACGAACCCGTACCCTAAGCCATACCCTAAGCCTAACCCTAAGCCTAACCCTAACCCTAGGCTACCCTTGACTGCTTCTGCCTCCAATAGATTTCCTAAGCATTAGTGTTTTAAGGAACAGCTTAAAAAGGGAATCCTAATGTGATTTCTTTATAATGGGTGTGTTCCTTATCTTATCCTAGTGTCTAAACTCTTCTCCATGGCTGAACCGCCAAATAATATTCCTTGACGTGCTAAGGTGTATCTAGAGAGTGGGATAGGTTTAATAACTACCCTAACCCTAACGCGTACCCTAACCCTAACCCCTACCCTAACCCTAACACGTACCCTAATCCTAACCCGTACCCTAAACCGAGCCCTAACCCTAACACTAACCCTAACCCTAACCCTAACCCATACCCTACGCCGTACCCGAAGCCCTCACCGAACCCGTACCCTAAGCCCTACCCTAAGCCTAACCCTAAGCCTAACCCTAACCCTAGGCTACCCTTGACTGCTTCTGCCTCCAATAGATTTCCTAAGCACTAGTGTTTTAAGGAACAGCTTAAAAAGAGAATCCTAATGTGATTTCTTTATAATGGGTGTGTTCCTTATCTTATCCTAGTGTCTAAACTCTTCTCCATGGCTGGACCCCGAAATAATATTCCTTTACGTGCTAAGGTGTATCTAGAGAGTGGGATAGGTTTACTAACTACCCTAACCCTAACGCGTACCCTAACCCTAACCCCTACCCTAACCCTAACACGTACCCTAATCCTAACCCGTACCCTAAACCGAGCCCTAACCCTAACACTAACCCTAACCCTAACCCTAACCCATACCCTACGCCGTACCCGAAGCCCTCACCGAACCCGTACCCTAAGCCGTACCCTAAGCCTAACCCTAAGCCTAACCCTAACCCTAGGCTACCCTTGACTGCTTCTGCCTCCAATAGATTTCCTAAGCACTAGTGTTTTAAGGAACAACTTAAAAAGAGAATCCTAATGTGATTTCTTTATAATGGGTGTGTTCCTTATCTTATCCTAGTGTCTAAACTCTTCTCCATGGCTGCACCTCCAAATAATATTCCTTTACGTGCTAAGGGGTATCTAGAGAGTGGGATAGGTTTAATAACTACCCTAACACTAACGCGTACCCTAACCCTAACCCCTACCCTAACCCTAGCACGTACCCTAATCCTAACCCGTACCCTAAACCGAGCCCTAACCCTAACACTAACCCTAACCCTAACCCTAACCCATACCCTACGCCGTACCCGAAGCCCTCACCGAACCCGTACCCTAAGCCGTACCCTAAGCCTAACCCTAAGCCTAACCCTAACCCTAGGCTACCCTTGACTGCTTCTGCCTCCAATAGATTTCCTAAGCACTAGTGTTTTAAGGAACAGCTTAAAAAGAGAATCCTAATGTGATTTCTTTATAATGGGTGTGTTCCTTATCTTATCCTAGTGTCTAAACTCTTCTCCATGGCTGGACCCCGAAATAATATTCCTTTACGTGCTAAGGTGTATCTAGAGAGTGGGATAGGTTTACTAACTACCCTAACCCTAACGCGTACCCTAACCCTAACCCCTACCCTAACCCTAACACGTACCCTAATCCTAACCCGTACCCTAAACCGAACCCTAACCCTAACACTAACCCTAACACTAACCCTAAGCCATACCCTACGCCGTACCCGAATCCCTCACCGAACCCGTACCCTAAGCCGTACCCTAAGCCTAACCCTAAGCCTAACCCTAACCCTAGGCTACCCTTGACTGCTTCTGCCTCCAATAGATTTCCTAAGCACTAGTGTTTTAAGGAACAACTTAAAAAGAGAATCCTAATGTGATTTCTTTATAATGGGTGTGTTCCTTATCTTATCCTAGTGTCTAAACTCTTCTCCATGGCTGCACCTCCAAATAATATTCCTTTACGTGCTAAGGGGTATCTAGAGAGTGGGATAGGTTTAATAACTACCCTAACACTAACGCGTACCCTAACCCTAACCCCTACCCTAACCCTAACACGTACCCTAATCCTAACCAATACCCTAAACCGAGCCCTAACCCTAACACTAACCCTAACCCTAACCCTAACCCATACCCTACGCCGTACCCGAAGCCCTCCCCGAACCCGTACCCTAAGCCGTACCCTAAGCCGTACCCTAAGCCTAACCCTAACCCTAGGCTACCCTTGACTGCTTCTGCCTCCAATAGATTTCCTAAGCACTAGTGTTTTAAGGAACAGCTTAAAAAGAGAATCCTAATGTGATTTCTTTATAATGGGTGTGTTCCTTATCTTATCCTAGTGTCTAAACTCTTCTCCATGGCTGGACCCCGAAATAATATTCCTTTACGTGCTAAGGTGTATCTAGAGAGTGGGATAGGTTTACTAACTACCCTAACCCTAACGCGTACCCTAACCCTAACCCCTACCCTAACCCTAACACGTACCCTAATCCTAACCCGTACCCTAAACCGAACCCTAACCCTAACACTAACCCTAACACTAACCCTAAGCCATACCCTACGCCGTACCCGAATCCCTCACCGAACCCGTACCCTAAGCCGTACGCTAAGCCTAACCCTAAGCCTAACCCTACCCCTAGGCTACCCTTGACTGCTTCTGCCTCCAATAGATTTCCTAAGCACTAGTGTTTTAAGGAACAACTTAAAAAGAGAATCCTAATATCATTTCTTTATAATGTGTGTGTTCCTTATCTTACCCTAGTGTCTAAACTCTTCTCCATGGCTGGACCTCCAAATAATATTCCTTTACGTGCTGAGGGGTATCTAGAGAGTGGGATAGGTTTAATAACTACCCTAACACTAACGCGTACACTAACCCTAACCCCTACCCTAACACTAACTCGTACCCTAATCCTAAACAATACCCTAAACCGAGCCCTAACCCTAACACTAACCCTAACCCTAACCCTAACCCATACCCTACGCCGTACCAGAAGCCCTCCCCGAACCCGTACCCTAAGCCGTACCCTAAGCCTAACCCTAAGCCTAACCCTAAACGTAGGCTACCCTTGAATGCTTCTGCCTCCAATAGATTTCCTAAGCACTAGTGTTTTAAGGAACAGCTTAAAAAGAGAATCCTAATGTGATTTCTTTATAATGGGTGTGTTCCTTATCTTATCCTAGTGTCTAAACTCTTCTCCATGGCTGGACCCCGAAATAATATTCCTTTACGTGCTAAGGTGTATCTAGAGAGTGGGATAGGTTTACTAACTACCCTAACCCTAACGCGTACCCTAACCCTAACCCCTACCCTAACCCTAACACGTACCCTAATCCTAACCCGTACCCTAAACCGAACCCTAACCCTAACACTAACCCTAACACTAACCCTAAGCCATACCCTACGCCGTACCCGAATCCCTCACCGAACCCGTACCCTAAGCCGTACCCTAAGCCTAACCCTAAGCCTAACCCTAACCCTAGGCTACCCTTGACTGCTTCTGCCTCCAATAGATTTCCTAAGCACTAGTGTTTTAAGGAACAACTTAAAAAGAGAATCCTAATGTGATTTCTTTATAATGGGTGTGTTCCTTATCTTATCCTAGTGTCTAAACTCTTCTCCATGGCTGCACCTCCAAATAATATTCCTTTACGTGCTAAGGGGTATCTAGAGAGTGGGATAGGTTTAATAACTACCCTAACACTAACGCGTACCCTAACCCTAACCCCTACCCTAACCCTAACACGTACCCTAATCCTAACCAATACCCTAAACCGAGCCCTAACCCTAACACTAACCCTAACCCTAACCCTAACCCATACCCTACGCCGTACCCGAAGCCCTCCCCGAACCCGTACCCTAAGCCGTACCCTAAGCCGTACCCTAAGCCTAACCCTAACCCTAGGCTACCCTTGACTGCTTCTGCCTCCAATAGATTTCCTAAGCACTAGTGTTTTAAGGAACAGCTTAAAAAGAGAATCCTAATGTGATTTCTTTATAATGGGTGTGTTCCTTATCTTATCCTAGTGTCTAAACTCTTCTCCATGGCTGGACCCCGAAATAATATTCCTTTACGTGCTAAGGTGTATCTAGAGAGTGGGATAGGTTTACTAACTACCCTAACCCTAACGCGTACCCTAACCCTAACCCCTACCCTAACCCTAACACGTACCCTAATCCTAACCCGTACCCTAAACCGAACCCTAACCCTAACACTAACCCTAACACTAACCCTAAGCCATACCCTACGCCGTACCCGAATCCCTCACCGAACCCGTACCCTAAGCCGTACGCTAAGCCTAACCCTAAGCCTAACCCTACCCCTAGGCTACCCTTGACTGCTTCTGCCTCCAATAGATTTCCTAAGCACTAGTGTTTTAAGGAACAACTTAAAAAGAGAATCCTAATATCATTTCTTTATAATGTGTGTGTTCCTTATCTTACCCTAGTGTCTAAACTCTTCTCCATGGCTGGACCTCCAAATAATATTCCTTTACGTGCTGAGGGGTATCTAGAGAGTGGGATAGGTTTAATAACTACCCTAACACTAACGCGTACCCTAACCCTAACCCCTACCCTAACACTAACTCGTACCCTAATCCTAAACAATACCCTAAACCGAGCCCTAACCCTAACACTAACCCTAACCCTAACCCTAACCCATACCCTACGCCGTACCAGAAGCCCTCCCCGAACCCGTACCCTAAGCCGTACCCTAAGCCTAACCCTAAGCCTAACCCTAAACGTAGGCTACCCTTGAATGCTTCTGCCTCCAATAGATTTCCTAAGCAGTAGTGTTTTAAGGAACAGATTAAAAAGAGAATCCTAATGTGATTTCTTTACAATGGGTGTGTTCCTTATCTTATCCTAGTGTCTAAACTCTTCTCCATGGCTGGACCTCAAAATAATATTCCTTTACGTGCTAAGGGGTATCTAGAGACTGGGATAGGTTTAATAACTACCCTAACACTAACGCGTACCCTAACCCTAACCCCTACCCTAACCCTAACACGTACCCTAATCCTAACCAATACCCTAAACCGAGCCCTAACCCTAACACTAACCCTAACCCTAACCCTAACCCATACCCTACGCCGTACCCGAAGCCCTCCCCGAACCGGTACCCTAAGCCGTAACCTAAGCCGTACCCTAAGCCTAACCCTAACCCTAGGCTACCCTTGACTGCTTCTGCCTCCAATAGATTTTCTAAGCACTAGTGTTTTAAGGAACAGCTTAAAAAGAGAATCCTAATGTGATTTCTTTATAATGGGTGTGTTCCTTATCTTATCCTAGTGTCTAAACTCTTCTCCATGGCTGGACCTCCAAATAATATTCCTTTACGTGCTAAGGGGTATCTAGAGAGTGGGTTAGGTTTAATAACTACCCTAACACTAACGCGTACCCTAACCCTAAACCCTACCCTAACCCTAACACGTACCCTAATCCTAACCAATACCCTATACCGAGCCCTAACCCTAACACTAACCCTAACCCTAACCCTAACCCATACCCTACGCCGTACCAGAAGCCCTCCACGAACCCGTACCCTAAGCCATACCCTAAGCCTAACCCTAAGCCTAACCCTAACCCTAGGCTACCCTTGACTGCTTCTGCCTCCAATAGATTTCCTAAGCATTAGTGTTTTAAGGAACAGCTTAAAAAGAGAATCCTAATGTGATTTCTTTATAATGGGTGTGTTCCTTATCTTATCCTAGTGTCTAAACTCTTCTCCATGGCTGAACCGCCAAATAATATTCCTTGACGTGCTAAGGTGTATCTAGAGAGTGGGATAGGTTTAATAACTACCCTAACCCTAACGCGTACCCTAACCCTAACCCCTACCCTAACCCTAACACGTACCCTAATCCTAACCCGTACCCTAAACCGAGCCCTAACCCTAACACTAACCCTAACCCTAACCCTAACCCATACCCTACGCCGTACCCGAAGCCCACACCGAACCCGTACCCTAAGCCGTACCCTAAGCCTAACCCTAAGCCTAACCCTAATCCTAGGCTACCCTTGACTGCTTCTGCCTCCAATAGATTTCCTAAGCACTAGTGTTTTAAGGAACAGCTTAAAAAGAGAATCCTAATGTGATTTCTTTATAATGGGTGTGTTCCTTATCTTATCCTAGTGTCTAAACTCTTCTCCATGGCTGGACCCCGAAATAATATTCCTTTACGTGCTAAGGTGTATCTAGAGAGTGGGATAGGTTTACTAACTACCCTAACCCTAACGCGTACCCTAACCCTAACCCCTACCCTAACCCTAACACGTACCCTAATCCTAACCCGTACCCTAAACCGAACCCTAACCCTAACACTAACCCTAACACTAACCCTAAGCCATACCCTACGCCGTACCCGAATCCCTCACCGAACCCGTACCCTAAGCCGTACGCTAAGCCTAACCCTAAGGCTAACCCTACCCCTAGGCTACCCTTGACTGCTTCTGCCTCCAATAGATTTCCTAAGCACTAGTGTTTTAAGGAACAACTTAAAAAGAGAATCCTAATGTCATTTCTTTATAATGTGTGTGTTCCTTATCTTATCCTAGTGTCTAAACTCTTCTCCATGGCTGGACCTCCAAATAATATTCCTTTACGTGCTGAGGGGTATCTAGAGAGTGGGATAGGTTTAATAACTACCCTAACACTAACACGTACCCTAACCCTAACGCCTACCCTAACACTAACTCGTACCCTAATCGTAAACAATACCCTAAACCGAGCCCTAACCCTAACACTAACCCTAACCCTAACCCTAACCCATACCCTACGCCGTACCCGAAGCCCTCCCCGAACCCGTACCCTAAGCCGTACCCTAAGCCGTACCCTAAGCCTAACCCTAACCCTAGGCTACCCTTGACTGCTTCTGCCTCCAATAGATTTCCTAAGCACTAGTGTTTTAAGGAACAGCTTAAAAAGAGAATCCTAATGTGATTTCTTTATAATGGGTGTGTTCCTTATCTTATCCTAGTGTCTAAAGTCTTCTCCATGGCTGAACCGCCAAATAATATTCCTTGACGTGCTAAGGTGTATCTAGAGAGTGGGATAGGTTTAATAACTACCCTAACCCTAACGCGTACCCTAACCCTAACCCCTACCCTAACCCTAACACGTACCCTAATCCTAACCCGTACCCTAAACCGAGCCCTAACCCTAACACTAACCCTAACCCTAACCCTAACCCATTCCCTACGCCGTACCCGAAGCCCTCACCGAACCCGTACCCTAAGCCGTACCCTAAGCCTAACCCTAAGCCTAACCCTAACCCTAGGCTACCCTTGACTGCTTCTGCCTCCAATAGATTTCCTAAGCACTAGTGTTTTAAGGAACAACTTAAAAAGAGAATCCTAATGTGATTTCTTTATAATGGGTGTGTTCCTTATCTTATCCTAGTGTCTAAACTCTTCTCCATGGCTGCACCTCCAAATAATATTCCTTTACGTGCTAAGGGGTATCTAGAGAGTGGGATAGGTTTAATAACTACCCTAACACTAACGCGTACCCTAACCCTAACCCCTACCCTAACCCTAACACGTACCCTAATCCTAACCAATACCCTAAACCGAGCCCTAACCCTAACACTAACCCTAACCCTAACCCTAACCCATACCCTACGCCGTACCCGAAGCCCTCCCCGAACCCGTACCCTAAGCCGTACCCTAAGCCGTACCCTAAGCCTAACCCTAACCCTAGGCTACCCTTGACTGCTTCTGCCTCCAATAGATTTCCTAAGCACTAGTGTTTTAAGGAACAGCTTAAAAAGAGAATCCTAATGTGATTTCTTTATAATGGGTGTGTTCCTTATCTTATCCTAGTGTCTAAACTCTTCTCCATGGCTGGACCCCGAAATAATATTCCTTTACGTGCTAAGGTGTATCTAGAGAGTGGGATAGGTTTACTAACTACCCTAACCCTAACGCGTACCCTAACCCTAACCCCTACCCTAACCCTAACACGTACCCTAATCCTAACCCGTACCCTAAACCGAACCCTAACCCTAACACTAACCCTAACACTAACCCTAAGCCATACCCTACGCCGTACCCGAATCCCTCACCGAACCCGTACCCTAAGCCGTACGCTAAGCCTAACCCTAAGCCTAACCCTACCCCTAGGCTACCCTTGACTGCTTCTGCCTCCAATAGATTTCCTAAGCACTAGTGTTTTAAGGAACAACTTAAAAAGAGAATCCTAATATCATTTCTTTATAATGTGTGTGTTCCTTATCTTATCCTAGTGTCTAAACTCTTCTCCATGGCTGGACCTCCAAATAATATTCCTTTACGTGCTGAGGGGTATCTAGAGAGTGGGATAGGTTTAATAACTACCCTAACACTAACACGTACCCTAACCCTAACGCCTACCCTAACACTAATTCGTACCCTAATCCTAAACAATACCCTAAACCGAGCCCTAACCCTAACACTAACCCTAACCCTAACCCTAACCCATACCCTACGCCGTACCCGAAGCCCTCCCCGAACCCGTACCCTAAGCCGTACCCTAAGCCTAACCCTAACCCTAGGCTACCCTTGACTGCTTCTGCCTCCAATAGATTTCCTAAGCACTAGTGTTTTAAGGAACAGCTTAAAAAGAGAATCCTAATGTGATTTCTTTATAATGGGTGTGTTCCTTATCTTATCCTAGTGTGTAAACTCTTCTCCATGGCTGGACCTCCAAATAATATTCCTTTACGTCCTCAGGGGTATCTAGAGAGTGGGTTAGGTTTAATAACTACCCTAACACTAATGCGTACCCTAACCCTAACCCCTACCCTAACCCTAACACGTACCCTAATCCTAACCCGTACCCTAAACCGAACCCTAACCCTAACACTAACCCTAACACTAACCCTAAGCCATACCCTACGCCGTACCCGAATCCCTCCCCGAACCCGTACCCTAAACCGTACCCTAAGCCGTACCCTAAGCCTAACCCTAACCCTAGGCTACCCTTGGATGCTTCTGCCTCCAATAGATTTCCTAAGCACTAGTGTTTTAAGGAACAGCTTAAAAAGAGAATCCTAATGTGATTTCTTTATAATGGGTGTGTTCCTTATCTTATCCTAGTGTCTAAACTCTTCTCCATGGCTGGACCTCCAAATAATATTCCTTTACGTGCTAAGGGGTATCTAGAGAGTGGGTTAGGTTTAATAACTACCCTAACACTAACGCGTACCCTAACCCTAACCCCTACCCTAACCCTAACACGTACCCTAATCCTAACCAATACCCTAAACCGAGCCCTAACCCTAACACTAACCCTAACCCTAACCCTAACCCATACCCTACGCCGTACCCGAAGCCCTCCCCGAACCCGTACCCTAAGCCGTACCCTAAGCCGTACGCTAAGCCTAACCCTAACCCTAGGCTACCCTTGACTGCTTCTGCCTCCAATAGATTTCCTAAGCACTAGTGTTTTAAGGAACAGCTTAAAAAGAGAATCCTAATGTGATTTCTTTATATTGGGTGTGTTCCTTATCTTATCCTAGTGTCTAAACTCTTCTCCATGGCTGGACCCCGAAATAATATTCCTTTACGTGCTAAGGTGTATCTAGAGAGTGGGATAGGTTTACTAACTACCCTAACCCTAACGCGTACCCTAACCCTAACCCCTACCCTAACCCTAACACGTACCCTAATCCTAACCCGTACCCTAAACCGAACCCTAACCCTAACACTAACCCTAACACTAACCCTAAGCCATACCCTACGCCGTACCCGAATCCCTCCCCGAACCCGTACCCTAAACCGTACCCTAAGCCGTACCCTAAGCCTAACCCTAACCCTAGGCTACCCTTGGATGCTTCTGCCTCCAATAGATTTCCTAAGCACTAGTGTTTTAAGGAACAGCTTAAAAAGAGAATCCTAATGTGATTTGTTTATAATGGGTTTGTTCCTTATCTTATCCTAGTGTCTAAACTCTTCTCCATGGCTGGACCTCCAAATAATATTCCTTTATGTGCTAAGGGGTATCTAGAGAATGGGATAGGTTTAATAACTACCCTAACACTAACGCGTACCCTAACCCTAACCCCTACCCTAACCATAACACGTACCTTAATCCTAACCAATACCCTAAACCGAGCCCTAACCCTAACACTAAACCTAACCCTAACCCTAACCCATACCCTACGCCGTACCCGAAGCCCTCCCCAAACCCGTACCCTAAGCCGTACCCTAAGCCGTACCCTAAGCCTAACCCTAACCCTAGGCTACCCTTGACTGCTTCTGCCTCCAATAGATTTCCTAAGCACTAGTGTTTTAAGGAACAACTTAAAAAGGGAATCCTAATGTGATTTCTTTATAATGGGTGTGTTCCTTATCTTATCCTAGTGTCTAAACTCTTCTCCATGGCTGGACCTCCAAATAATATTCCTTTACGTGCTAAGGGGTATCTAGAGACTGGGATAGGTTTAATAACTACCCTAACACTAACGCGTACCCTAACCCTAACCCCTACCCTAACACTAACACGTACCCTAATCCTAACCAATACCCTAAACCGAGCCCTAACCCTAACACTAACCCTAACCCTAACCCTAACCCATACCCTACGCCGTACCCGAAGCCCTCCCCGAACCGGTACCCTAAGCCGTACCCTAAGCCGTACCCTAAGCCTAACCCTAACCCTAGGCTACCCTTGACTGCTTCTGCCTCCAATAGATTTTCTAAGCACTAGTGTTTTAAGGAACAGCTTAAAAAGAGAATCCTAATGTGATTTCTTTATAATGGGTGTGTTCCTTATCTTATCCTAGTGTCTAAACTCTTCTCCATGGCTGGACCTCCAAATAATATTCCTTTACGTGCTAAGGGGTATCTAGAGAGTGGGTTAGGTTTAATAACTACCCTAACACTAACGCGTACCCTAACCCTAAACCCTACCCTAACCCTAACACGTACCCTAATCCTAACCAATACCCTATACCGAGCCCTAACCCTAACACTAACCCTAACCCTAACACTAACCCATACCCTACGCCGTACCAGAAGCCCTCCACGAACCCGTACCCTAAGCCGTACCCTAAGCCTAACCCTAAGCCTAACCCTAACCCTAGGCTACCCTTGACTGCTTCTGCCTCCAATAGATTTCCTAAGCACTAGTGTTTTAAGGAACAGCTTAAAAAGAGAATCCTAATGTGATTTCTTTATAATGGGTGTGTTCCTTATCTTATCCTAGTGTCTAAACTCTTCTCCATGGCTGGACCTTCAAATAATATTCCTTTACGTGCTAAGGGGTATCTAGAGCGTGGGTTAGGTTTAATAACTACCCTAACACTAACGTCTACCCTAACCCTAAACCCTACCCTATCGCTAACTCGTACCCTAATCCTAACCCGTACCCTAAACCGAGCCCTAACCCTAACCCTAACCCTAACCCATACCCTACGCCGTACCCGAAGCCCTCCCCAAACCCGTACCCTAAGCCGTACCCTAAGCCGTACCCTAAGCCTAACCCTAACCCTAGGCTACCCTTGACTGCTTCTGCCTCCAATAGATTTCCTAAGCACTAGTGTTTTAAGGAACAGCTTAAAAAGAGAATCCTAATGTGATTTCTTTATAATGGGTGTGTTCCTTATCTTATCCTAGTGTCTAAACTCTTCTCCATGGCTGAACCGCCAAATAATATTCCTTGACGTGCTAAGGTGTATCTAGAGAGTGGGATAGGTTTAATAACTACCCTAACCCTAACGCGTACCCTAACCCTAACCCCTACCCTAACCCTAACACGTACCCTAATCCTAACTCGTACCCTAAACAGAGCCCTAACCCTAACACTAACCCTAACCCTAATCCTAACCCATACCCTACGCCGTACCCGAAGCCCTCACCGAACCCGTACCCTAAGCCGTACCCTAAGCCTAACCCTAAGCCTAACCCTAACCCTAGGCTACCCTTGACTGCTTCTGCCTCCAATAGATTTCCTAAGCACTAGTGTTTTAAGGAACAACTTAAAAAGAGAATCCTAATGTGATTTCTTTATAATGGGTGTGTTCCTTATCTTATCCTAGTGTCTAAACTCTTCTCCATGGCTGCACCTCCAAATAATATTCCTTTACGTGCTAAGGGGTATCTAGAGAGTGGGATAGGTTTAATAACTACCCTAACACTAACGCGTACCCTAACCCTAACCCCTACCCTAACCCTAACACGTACCCTAATCCTAACCAATACCCTAAACCGAGCCCTAACCCTAACACTAACCCTAACCCTAACCCTAACCCATACCCTACGCCGTACCCGAAGCCCTCCCCGAACCCGTACCCTAAGCCGTACCCTAAGCCGTACCCTAAGCCTAACCCTAACCCTAGGCTACCCTTGACTGCTTCTGCCTCCAATAGATTTCCTAAGCACTAGTGTTTTAAGGAACAGCTTAAAAAGAGAATCCTAATGTGATTTCTTTATAATGGGTGTGTTCCTTATCTTATCCTAGTGTCTAAACTCTTCTCCATGGCTGGACCCCGAAATAATATTCCTTTACGTGCTAAGGTGTATCTAGAGAGTGGGATAGGTTTACTAACTACCCTAACCCTAACGCGTACCCTAACCCTAACCCCTACCCTAACCCTAACACGTACCCTAATCCTAACCCGTACCCTAAACCGAACCCTAACCCTAACACTAACCCTAACACTAACCCTAAGCCATACCCTACGCCGTACCCGAATCCCTCCCCGAACCCGTACCCTAAACCGTACCCTAAGCCGTACCCTAAGCCTAACCCTAACCCTAGGCTACCCTTGGATGCTTCTGCCTCCAATAGATTTCCTAAGCACTAGTGTTTTAAGGAACAGCTTAAAAAGAGAATCCTAATGTGATTTGTTTATAATGGGTTTGTTCCTTATCTTATCCTAGTGTCTAAACTCTTCTCCATGGCTGGACCTCCAAATAATATTCCTTTATGTGCTAAGGGGTATCTAGAGAATGGGATAGGTTTAATAACTACCCTAACACTAACGCGTACCCTAACCCTAACCCCTACCCTAACCATAACACGTACCTTAATCCTAACCAATACCCTAAACCGAGCCCTAACCCTAACACTAAACCTAACCCTAACCCTAACCCATACCCTACGCCGTACCCGAAGCCCTCCCCAAACCCGTACCCTAAGCCGTACCCTAAGCCGTACCCTAAGCCTAACCCTAACCCTAGGCTACCCTTGACTGCTTCTGCCTCCAATAGATTTCCTAAGCACTAGTGTTTTAAGGAACAGCTTAAAAAGAGAATCCTAATGTGATTTCTTTATAATGGGTGTGTTCCTTATCTTATCCTAATGTCTAAACTCTTCTCCATGGCTGGACCTCCAAATAATATTCCTTTACGTGCTAAGGGGTATCTAGAGACTGGGATAGATTTAATAACTACCCTAACACTAACGCGTACCCTAACCCTAACCCCTACCCTAACCCTAACACGTACCCTAATCCTAACCAATACCCTAAACCGAGCCCTAACCCTAACACTAACCCTAACCCTAACCCTAACCCATACCCTACGCCGTACCCGAAGCCCTCCCCGAACCGGTACCCTAAGCCGTACCCTAAGCCGTACCCTAAGCCTAACCCTAACCCTAGGCTACCCTTGACTGCTTCTGCCTCCATTAGATTTTCTAAGCACTAGTGTTTTAAGGAACAGCTTAAAAAGAGAATCCTAATGTGATTTCTTTATAATGGGTGTGTTCCTTATCTTATCCTAGTGTCTAAACTCTTCTCCATGGCTGGACCTCCAAATAATATTCCTTTACGTGCTAAGGGGTATCTAGAGAGTGGGTTAGGTTTAATAACTACCCTAACACTAACACGTACCCTAACCCTAAACCCTACCCTAACCCTAACACGTACCCTAATCCTAACCAATACCCTATACCGAGCCCTAACCCTAACACTAACCCTAACCCTAACCCTAACCCATACCCTACGCCGTACCAGAAGCCCTCCACGAACCCGTACCCTAAGCCGTACCCTAAGCCTAACCCTAAGCCTAACCCTAACCCTAGGCTACCCTTGACTGCTTCTGCCTCCAATAGATTTCCTAAGCACTAGTGTTTTAAGGAACAGCTTAAAAAGAGAATCCTAATGTGATTTCTTTATAATGGGTGTGTTCCTTATCTTATCCTAGTGTCTAAACTCTTCTCCATGGCTGGACCTTCAAATAATATTCCTTTACGTGCTAAGGGGTATCTAGAGCGTGGGTTAGGTTTAATAACTACCCTAACACTAACGCGTACCCTAACCCTAAACCCTACCCTATCGCTAACTCGTACCCTAATCCTAACCCGTACCCTAAACCGAGCCCTAACCCTAACCCTAACCCTAACCCATACCCTACGCCGTACCCGAAGCCCTCCCCGAACCCGTAACCTAAGCCGTACCCTAAGCCGTACCCTAAGCCTAACCCTAACCCTAGGCTACCCTTGACTGCTTCTGCCTCCAATAGATTTCCTAAGGACTAGTGTTTTAAGGAACAGCTTAAAAAGAGAATCCTAATGTGATTTCTTTATAATGGGTGTGTTCCTTATCTTATCCTAGTGTCTAAACTCTTCTCCATGGCTGAACCGCCAAATAATATTCCTTGACGTGCTAAGGTGTATCTAGAGAGTGGGATAGGTTTAATAACTACCCTAACCCTAACGCGTACCCTAACCCTAACCCCTACCCAACCCTAACACGTACCCTAATCCTAACCCGTACCCTAAACCGAGCCCTAACCCTAACACTAACCCTAACCCTAATCCTAACCCATACCCTACGCCGTACCCGAAGCCCTCACCGAACCCGTACCCTAAGCCGTACCCTAAGCCTAACCCTAAGCCTAACCCTAACCCTAGGCTACCCTTGACTGCTTCTGCCTCCAATAGATTTCCTAAGCACTAGTGTTTTAAGGAACAACTTAAAAAGAGAATCCTAATGTGATTTCTTTATAATGGGTGTGTTCCTTATCTTATCCTAGTGTCTAAACTCTTCTCCATGGCTGCACCTCCAAATAATATTCCTTTACGTGCTAAGGGGTATCTAGAGAGTGGGATAGGTTTAATAACTACCCTAACACTAACGCGTACCCTAACCCTAACCCCTACCCTAACCCTAACACGTACCCTAATCCTAACCAATACCCTAAACCGAGCCCTAACCCTAACACTAACCCTAACCCTAACCCTAACCCATACCCTACGCCGTACCCGAAGCCCTCGCCGAACCCGTACCCTAAGCCGTACCCTAAGCCTAACCCTAACCCTAGGCTACCCTTGACTGCTTCTGCCTCCAATAGATTTCCTAAGCACTAGTGTTTTAAGGAACAGCTTAAAAAGAGAATCCTAATGTGATTTCTTTATAATGGGTGTGTTCCTTATCTTATCCTAGTGTCTAAACTCTTCTCCATGGCTGGACCCCGAAATAATATTCCTTTACGTGCTAAGGTGTATCTAGAGAGTGGGATAGGTTTACTAACTACCCTAACCCTAACGCGTACCCTAACCCTAACCCCTACCCTAACCCTAACACGTACCCTAATCCTAACCCGTACCCTAAACCGAACCCTAACCCTAACACTAACCCTAACACTAACCCTAAGCCATACCCTACGCCGTACCCGAATCCCTCACCGAACCCGTACCCTAAGCCGTACGCTAAGCCTAACCCTAAGCCTAACCCTACCCCTAGGCTACCCTTGACTGCTTCTGCCTCCAATAGATTTCCTAAGCACTAGTGTTTTAAGGAACAACTTAAAAAGAGAATCCTAATGTCATTTCTTTATAATGTGTGTGTTCCTTATCTTATCCTAGTGTCTAAACTCTTCTCAATGGCTGGAACTCCAAATAATATTCCTTTACGTGCTGAGGGGTATCTAGAGAGTGGGATAGGTTTAATAACTACCCTAACACTAACGCGTACCCTAACCCTAACCCCTACCCTAACACTAACTCGTACCCTAATCCTAAACAATACCCTAAACCGAGCCCTATCCATAACACTAACCCTAACCCTAACCCTAACCCATACCCTACGCCGTACCCGAAGCCCTCCCCGAACCCGTACCCTAAGCCGTACCCTAAGCCGTACCCTAAGCCTAACCCTAACCCTAGGCTACCCTTGACTGCTTCTGCCTCCAATAGATTTCCTAAGCACTAGTGTTTTAAGGAACAGCTTAAAAAGAGAATCCTAATGTGATTTCTTTATAATGGGTGTGTTCCTTATCTTATCCTAGTGTCTAAACTCTTCTCCATGGCTGAACCGCCAAATAATATTCCTTGACGTGCTAAGGTGTATCTAGAGAGTGGGATAGGTTTAATAACTAACCTAACCCTAACGCGTACCCTAACCCTAACCCCTACCCTAACCCTAACACGTACCCTAATCCTAACCCGTACCCTAAACCGAGCCCTAACCCTAACACTAACCCTAACCCTAACCCTAACCCATACCCTACGCCGTACCCGAAGCCCTCACCGAACCCGTACCCTAAGCCGTACCCTAAGCCTAACCCTAAGCCTAACCCTAACCCTAGGCTACCCTTGACTGCTTCTGCCTCCAATAGATTTCCTAAGCACTAGTGTTTTAAGGAACAACATAAAAAAGAATCCTAATGTGATTTCTTTATAATGGGTGTGTTCCTTATCTTATCCTAGTGTCTAAACTCTTCTCCATGGCTGCACCTCCAAATAATATTCCTTTACGTGCTAAGGGGTATCTAGAGAGTGGGATAGGTTTAATAACTACCCTAACACTAACGCGTACCCTAACCCTAACCCCTACCCTAACCCTAACACGTACCCTAATCCTAACCAATACCCTAAACCGAGCCCTAACCCTAACACTAACCCTAACCCTAACCCTAACCCATACCCTACGCCGTACCCGAAGCCCTCCCCGAACCCGTACCCTAAGCCGTACCCTAAGCCGTACGCTAAGCCTAACCCTAACCCTAGGCTACCCTTGACTGCTTCTGCCTCCAATAGATTTCCTAAGCACTAGTGTTTTAAGGAACAGCTTAAAAAGAGAATCCTAATGTGATTTCTTTATAATGGGTGTGTTCCTTATCTTATCCTAGTGTCTAAACTCTTCTCCATGGCTGGACCCCGAAATAATATTCCTTTACGTGCTAAGGTGTATCTAGAGAATGGGATAGGTTTACTAACTACCCTAACCCTAACGCGTACCCTAACCCTAACCCCTACCCTAACCCTAACACGTACCCTAATCCTAACCCGTACCCTAAACCGAACCCTAACCCTAACACTAACCCTAACACTAACCCTAAGCCATACCCTACGCCTTACCCGAATCCCTCCCCGAACCCGTACCCTAAACCGTACCCTAAGCCTAACCCTAAGCCTAACCCTAACCCTAGGCTACCCTTGACTGCTTCTGCCTCCAATAGATTTCCTAAGCACTAGTGTTTTAAGGAACAACTTAAAAAGAGAATCCTAATGTCATTTCTTTATAATGTGTGTGTTCCTTATCTTATCCTAGTGTCTAAACTCTTCTCCATGGCTGGACCTCCAAATAATATTCCTTTATGTGCTAAGGGGTATCTAGAGAATGGGATAGGTTTAATAAGTACCCTAACACTAACGCGTACCCTAACCCTAACCCCTACCCTATCCATAACACGTACCTTAATCCTAACCAATACCCTAAACCGAGCCCTAACCCTAACACTAAACCTAACCCTAACCCTAACCCATACCCTACGCCGTACCCGAAGCCCTCCCCAAACCCGTACCCTAAGCCGTACCCTAAGCCGTACCCTAAGCCTAACCCTAACCCTAGGCTACCCTTGACTGCTTCTGCCTCCAATAGATTTCCTAAGCACTAGTGTTTTAAGGAACAGCTTAAAAAGAGAATCCTAATGTGATTTCTTTATAATGGGTGTGTTCCTTATCTTATCCTAGTGTCTAAACTCTTCTCCATGGCTGGACCTCCAAATAATATTCCTTTACGTGCTAAGGGGTATCTAGAGACTGGGATAGGTTTAATAACTACCCTAACACTAACGCGTACCCTAAACCTAACCCCTACCCTAACCCTAACACGTACCCTAATCCTAACCAATACCCTAAACCGAGCCCTAACCCTAACACTAACCCTAACCCTAACCCTAACCCATACCCTACGCCGTACCCGAAGCCCTCCCCGAACCGGTACCCTAAGCCGTACCCTAAGCCGTACCCTAAGCCTAACCCTAACCCTAGGCTACCCTTGACTGCTTCTGCCTCCAATAGATTTTCTAAGCACTAGTGTTTTAAGGAACAGCTTAAAAAGAGAATCCTAATGTGATTTCTTTATAATGGGTGTGTTCCTTATCTTATCCTAGTGTCTAAACTCTTCTCCATGGCTGGACCTCCAAATAATATTCCTTTACGTGCTAAGGGGTATCTAGAGAGTGGGTTAGGTTTAATAACTACCCTAACACTAACGCGTACCCTAACCCTAAACCCTACCCTAACCCTAACACGTACCCTAATCCTAACCAATACCCTATACCGAGCCCTAACCCTAACACTAACCCTAACCCTAACCCTAACCCATACCCTACGCCGTACCAGAAGCCCTCCACGAACCCGTACCCTAAGCCATACCCTAAGCCTAACCCTAAGCCTAACCCTAACCCTAGGCTACCCTTGACTGCTTCTGCCTCCAATAGATTTCCTAAGCATTAGTGTTTTAAGGAACAGCTTAAAAAGAGAATCCTAATGTGATTTCTTTATAATGGGTGTGTTCCTTATCTTATCCTAGTGTCTAAACTCTTCTCCATGGCTGAACCGCCAAATAATATTCCTTGACGTGCTAAGGTGTATCTAGAGAGTGGGATAGGTTTAATAACTACCCTAACCCTAACGCGTACCCTAACCCTAACCCCTACCCTAACCCTAACACGTACCCTAATCCTAACCCGTACCCTAAACCGAGCCCTAACCCTAACACTAACCCTAACCCTAACCCTAACCCATACCCTACGCCGTACCCGAAGCCCTCACCGAACCCGTAC